>NC_047518.2:11350008-11524499 GCF_902827115.2 Pseudochaenichthys georgianus
TTAGTTTGTGGAGTTACTCAAAAAGCCAGAGTTTCAGTGATCGTACCTGCAGTGCGGAGCGGACAACAGCAGACAATTGTTTCAGGATGTTGTGAAGCAGTTCCAGAAGAGCTGGTAACACATGATGGCTGACCTTCCTCCCAGCATTCCCTTCTCCGTCCAGGTGTATTAGTGCAGCCTCTGGGAAGGTGCTCACCACCACCTCTATCAGGCCTGTGCAGTAGAGGGAGAGTGATTGGGTAAAGAATTAAACAGATGTTTGGTTGTTGATACCAAAACGTATTATTTTACACTCTGGTGACAGTCTACACAGCAAAGTACTCAAATAAATTGCAGAGGTAACATCATAACAGACCCTAAGCACATGATCGTGCTAGCAAAATACTCTTCCTGTTGGAAAACATTAAGCACTTTAGCTTCCTGTCCCTCCATTGTCATTATGACATATCATATTTAGAGATAAATCACCTCAATAGGTCATTCATATGAGTTAAAGTGATAGACTGCAACCCCCACTCTGCGTATACATTCCAAAACCCCCAACGCACCTTTGTTTCTCTCCTACAAGCATGTTAGGATGCAGGATAACAGCATACCTGAGCCTGACCTGAGAACATAGCTGCAGGCTCTGCTTCGACTCCACAGTAAATCAATAGCTGCTGCACTGGGGGGGGGGGCTAATCGACACTCGCCCTCTTGAGTCGATTAGCATTCATTGTCACCAATTTGCCCGGCAGAGAAAAAGATCAGAATTCCATATTTAACTATTTAAACAGAACTCAGGGCTGTGCGTGTTGAAATCCACAGAATGGTAACAACAACAACAGGTAACTCTACTCAGATGCTATCTAAAAATACTTTTTGTACTCCTCTTCATGTCTCTGTTCCTTCCCTCACTCTATCCCTCTCTAGAAAAAGGTCCAATGTAGAACAGGTTGTAAAGCTGACAACCCTTTCTAAGCCATGAATAAATGGCTCTAACTAAAGTGCAAAATCATGTTCTTTTGCTCATTAAATGTAACATGACTCAAAAGATATTTTGCAGCTGGATCTGTGTAGTGAGCTGTTAACGCTCCTGTCCCCGGGGTGTTCTCACTGCACATCTCTGGAAGTGGAAACTGGGTTGACTCTGCCCTGAATAGTTTGTCATGACACATGCCTTCCAATAAATAAACACTGTGCCAGTACTTTGGCTATCAATAACTGCAAAGTTGAACTTCGTTTTAATTTCCTGTGCACAAAAAGGTAACAGTTAAATTCATTTAATTTCAAACCTTTATTTATACAGATAAATCCCATTGAGATCATTGATCTCTTTTCCAAGGGAGACCTGCTCAAGTAGTTCCACATGAAACATAAACACATAAATAGAACAACAAAAGGACATCATCCAGCATCATTTACAAAATTATCCACATAAACAGGTACCAATAGCTTCCGATTGAGTAGCATCCAACAGAGCTTTAAAAACATTTAGTGGCACCAGATTGTTAAGTTTACATTTAATTTGCAGACTATTCCAAGACAGAGGAGCTGCGCATCTAAAAGCTGTCTTCCCTAAGACAGTCCTAGCAGTTGGCACATTTAATAAAACCACAGCATTCGATCTCAGGCAGTAGCCACTTACAATTCTCCGTGAGATCAGGGAGCAGATATAAGATGGAAGTTTCCCTAGCATGGCTTTGTATATAAAAATGTACCAGTGACTGAGCCTCCGTACAGTTAGTGAAAGCAAACCAGCCCTTGCATACAGGGTACAGTGATGGGTTAATGCTTTACAGTTTGTCACAAATCTCAGTGCACTGTGATACGCAGCATCTAACTGGACCAGGCAATTGGAAGGTGCATTCATATATTCCAGATCCCCATAGTCCAGCACAGGTAAAAAGGTCACAGTGACTAGCCTTTTCCTGGCCTCAAGCGAGAAACAGGACTTGTTTCTGTAGAAGAAACCTAGCCTAACCCTCAGCTTTTTAGACATGAAGTTTAAAAGTGAGACAATCATCAAGCCAGATACCAAGGTGTTTGTAACAGGTAACCACTTCAAGTTTTATTCCTTGCGTAGTTACAATATCTAAAACAGGCTCTGGTGTCTTTTTAGCTTTAGAAAAGAGCATTACCTTGGTTTTCTCTACATTTAAAAGAAGCTTTAGTTCAGAGAGCTGAGTCTGAATAATGTTAAAAACAGCCTGTAATTTAACACCAGCCTCTTTAAATGACTGTCTTCACTGGGGAAAACACACCCAGTGTTATTTTCTATTCCGATAGATCTTTATTTAGAATGTAGATGTTGTGTGTTTATTTTTGTGAGGCAAAAGGCAACACTGCAGACACTAGAAAGCTATCAACCTAGCCTGCTGTCAGTGAGATGTACTGTTACTTTGTCAAGCTGCCTCATAATTAAATAAACAGACTGCTCTATTTTGGAATGTTCAACACGGACCTCTTCTGCTGATAATGTGATGCGACAATGCAGTGCTGGTCACAAGAAAACTCTGTTCTAGATATATGTTAAAAATGACTCTGTCATTACTGTATCTGGTCAAAATATCTGCCATCACTATACAAAACCATTATTACCAAATAAAAAACAGGATATACAATCAAATGAATTCTCTAAATCTTCCTGATATTTGAGAATCTATCTACAATGCATTATAGCTAGCTGCATCATTTATCAAAACAAACAGTCTTTCATTGGGTACGTTCAAATGTAAAGCATATGCTCAAACCACTTGAGTTATTGTAAATCCTAAACTATGTGATATTACATTGATACACATATCATTAAGTCATTGAAGTTGCTCATAAATTAGACCAGTGGTTCCCAAACGGTGTGCCGCGGCACACTGGTGTGCCGTGAGATAAGTCCGGGTGTGCCGTGGGATTTTGTGACAACCATACGTTATTATTGCAATATACAACTACACAAAAATTATTATTTTTTAATTTACTATCAGTACTTTGTAGGTTTATATGTACGTAATCTGCGCGACATGCGCGTTCACATCTCCACGTGCAGTGCTGCATACACATGGCTGAGTCAGCGATAACTTTCGAGGGGTGGAGGTATGCCCATTATTTTGAGTTCGTCCGAAGAATAGACAGGAATGTGACGGTGAGGTGCAAACTGTGTCCAGGCCAGAAGCTGTTATCCACTGCTGGAAACACCACGTCAAACCTCAACAAACACCTGCAAAGAACACATGCTAAGGTGAAGTCAGCGCCATATGTATATATATATATGATTAAGGGACGGGTGGCGCAGTGGTCTGTGCGTTTGATCATCAGATCCCACTGCGTCAGGCCGTTGTGTCCTTGGGCAAGACACTTCACCCGAATTTACTCCTGTGGGTATTGTCCACAGTAGATGATCTGTATGTGTAATGTGTATTTGTAAAGTGCTTTGAGAGTCTTTGATAAAGCGCTATAATAAATACAAGGATTATTATTATATAGACTGAGAGTTACGACATCTCCGTTCACTCCAATCGACCACTTTCTTACAGCAATGGCGGATCGTGGAGCCTCTCAATCGTTCCCCGGAAGTTAGCGCCAAGGCTAGCAGAGCTATAGAGTTGCAGCATAATAGACCGTTCGTGACGGACTTTTAAAGGTAAGAAGAAGTTTAACGATTTATATTGCGGATATTATCAGTACATCTGATTCAAAATGTGTATTAAAGGATGTCAGGGGATTGTCCCTAAATTAGTAGATTTAGGGAACGTTTACAGATAACAGATTAAGCTAGCATACCGAAGCAAGTTAGCAACACACGTTGAACAGCCTTTCAATTGTAAATTCCGTTCTCTTAATGTCATTTCGTCCAACGTTGTTGAATTAGAGAAGAGGGGCTTCTAAACGGGATTGTATGCGGGGGTGGAGGGAGTTAAATATTAGATAAATATAACTTTGGTGCGTGTAAGAGTGAGTGTTTTTAGCAGAGCCATATTGTGTCCTTGTGATTATGTTGATTATTACCCGTCTGTATAATGTTGCAGCTCAGCTGATTTTGGATTGATGGCAAAGGGAGAGGGACTTAAATGAGAGTGAAAACACAAGGTAAGTTTAATACTACTGTTTTATATAAGTAAACACCTTATCTCCCCAAGGCAATTTCCCATCCAATAGGTGTGCTGTGTGTGTATAACCCTTTCTCCTGTCTGTTACTCCCTCTTTCAGCACAAGAACCAGAGGGGGATTCAATGGAGCCTGAATACCTGCACTGAGACCCTCACGCTGCACCCTGAGTCTCAACTCTGTGTTTTTCAAGCCTTTCCCTGTTTTTTTGTATTAAACAAAACATTAAGCTTTCCCAATGGTGTGGTTTTCGTTTGGTGAAAAAGTGCAAATGCAGTGTTTGTATATAATTACATCACATGTTTTTTTGCTGTTGGTCGTGAAATTGCTCCTGCTGAAAAACAAAAAACAAAAGTAAGGAAATACGATGAGGAGTATCTCCAATATGGATTTATTGAAGTGGAAGGGAAACCGAAATGTCTGATATGCCTGCGGTGTCTTGCCAATGAGGCGATGAAGCCTGCCAAATTGAAGAGGCACCTCGAGACCAAGCATCCAGATTATGTAAAAAAAGACCGGGCTTTTTTTGAGAGGAAGGGTGAGGACTAACGCCAGCAACAACAACGGATGGTTAATGTTACGTCTGTTTCTGCTAAAGCGCAGCGGGCCTCCTACCTGGTAGCGCAGAGGATTGCTAACCGTACGTCCACACAGCAGCTTTACGGTACGTCCACACAGCAGCTTTAGACGAATCTTCCACCGCTTCTCTGCCCATTGACTTTGAATGGGGATGACGTCACTTTGCCTCGCTTTTCGCCGAACTGCATTGTGGGGGAGCGAAGCGAAGATTTCCAGGATTCAAAAGTTGAGCAATGTTCAACTTTTGAAGCTGAGCTGGAAGCGTCAGCCAATCAAACACGTTTATGCAAATCTGACAGTAGAAGCGCTAGCCAATCAAACCGCGTGTAAGCAGGGAGAACCAGACCGCAGTTCATTTCCTCATATTCCAAACGAGAAATTACGGTAGCAAATCACCCGGTTCTTTACGACCAGAACTATTAACGGGATACAAACCGGAGGAACCAGGCATGGAGGGAGGTGGCAGAGACAGTGGGTGAAACTGGTAGGTTTTCGCCTGTTTGGGGAGTTTATATATATATATATATTGCTCGCATAAAATCCCGGGGTTTTTTGCTTTGTATGTCGGGGGCGGGAGATTCATGTGATTGGTTGTTGGTCGCGTTGCTCACAAAAAATCCCCAAGCTTTCAGACACGCCCAGCTCCAAGATTTTCAAGATTTTTGAAAAGCTGCTGTGTGGACGTAACGTAAGGCGCGAAAGCCCCACACAATAGCGGAGGAACTGCTGCTCCCTGCTGCGGTGGATCTGTGTGAGGTGATGGTGGGGAAAGATGCGGCTGCCAAATTGAGAAGTGTACCTCTGTCAAATGACACCATCAGACGACGAATTGAGGACATGTCTGCTGATATCAAATCACAACTGCTGGAAAGACTGAGAGGGTCTAAATTCGCGGTTCAATTGGATGCTCTGCGCAGCTCATCGCGCTGGTTCGCTACCCGTGGGAAGGAAGGATTCAGGAAGATTTTTTATTTTGTCAAGAGTTGACGGGGCGAGCAACAGGTGAGGAGATTTTCAATGTTATAGATATGTTCATGGAGACTGGCAATGTGAGTTGGGAGAATTGCATTGCGATTTGCACGGATGGGGCAGCTGCCATGACCGGACGCAATAGTGGGGTGGTTGCTCGTGCCAAGGAGCGCAATCCAATGATGATAGCTACCCACTGCATGCTGCACAGGCAGGCTCTGGCGTCAAAATCGTTGAGTCCTGAGCTACAGTCCGTTCTCAGCACGGTGGTATCTGTGGTCAACCACATCAAGTGTAAGCCACAGTCCCGTTTATTCGGCCAGCTCTGCAGGGAGATGGGCGCAGGACAGGACACCCTGCTGTTCCATTCAGAGGTGCGTTGGCTCTCCCGTGGAAAAGTGCTACAGCGGGTGTACGAACTGCGCTCAGAGCTGTGTGAGTTCATCCAGAATGACAAGCCAACCACTGCAGCACTCTTCTCGGACCCCGAATGGATCGCACAGCTCGCCTACCTCGCAGATGTGTTCAACTTATTGAACGATCTCAGTTTGTCCGTTCAAGGCAGATATGCCTCTATCCTGGAGGTAAGCGACAAAATCCAGGCATTCCGTGCCAAAACAGCGATCTGGAGAAGGCAGGTGCAAAATGGCATTACAGACATGTTCCCCCAACTCACAGAGTTTCACATAACTAAGACTATAGAAGTGTAAAAAATAGGCTACGTCAGATTATTCCAAGGGACATACATGTCAAATCAAGTCAATTTTTATTTATATAGCCCAAAATCACAAATCAGAATGAGGGGGTCCTTGGTGTATTCTCTATCTTGTAAGGCAGGGGTGCCCAACCAGTCGATCGCGATCGACCGGTCGATCGCGGGGAGATTCCCAGTCGATCGCGAGATGTGTCTAAAAATAGAACAACAATATTCTGTTTTATCGCTAATGTCCTATAACATAATCTTCCCGTGCCAGAATAATGCACTTGAACGCACCAAAGCTTTGTGATTGGCCGGCATGACCCCATGTGTGGGGGCGTGGCTGGTGGGCAGTGGGCACTATTTCGCTGACGTTCTCCGTGTCAACAGGAGTGACAGTCTGCACACAAACAAGACCGCAATTATGGCTGAAGCAAAAAAGCCCAAAATTCATCATTTTTGTATCTATTCCAATTCAAAGTCCATCTGTCTCACCTGCAATGCGAGCGTGGCTTTATCGAAGAAGGGTCATTTAGGAGCGGCATTTCAAAACAGTGCACAAACGCTACGAGACGGAATTCCCTCCTAATTCTGCCCTACGCTCCAAAAGGGGAGGGGCCTGAAAGCAGTCCATTTTCACCAGGCCCAACAACAAGAGCAAGGCTGCTACCAGAGCATCTTATCGTGTCAGTCATGTTCTTGCGAAACACATGAAGTCTTTCAAAGACAGCGAAGTTGTGAAAGAAGCGTTCCTGGAGGCTGCCCACACGCTTTTTGGGGGACAGTAAAAATAACCGTAGCATTTCAACAGGTTTTTGATATAATAAAAACTCAAGTTAGATACCGTTATTAATCAGCTGTACGTTTTAATTTGTTTGAACTTATTCATTATAATTATTGTACAAAATTGTATAAGAATGCAAACTTAAATTGATTATAGTCTATTATCAATTCAGGTTAAGAAACTAGTGTTGCTTGCATCATATTTTAAAAAGGCATTTCTTTTTATACTCTACTAAAATGCAACAAAAAAAGGGTTTGATTCTATTAATTTTGTCTTTTTTATTGCACTTTGGCAGCAGATTCCTGAGTAGCTTCAGATCTGAGTTGTCTTATTAGTAAGCCTAATTTATACTTTTGTAGCAACACTATTTTTATATAATGGCAAAGAAAGGGTTCAGAGTATTTTCTTTTTCCCTGTATCATATGTGGCAGCACTGTTCAATGCTTCTTGAAAACATTACCCACAGTAGTGTGACGTGTGAATAAACTCCAACTCTGTATCAACAACACTGTTGTGTGACTTCAGTTAAATACTTGTATGTGTGTAGATTAGAAAGAGGTAAAATAAAGGATCTGCAGTATTTTATGGAGTATTAAAGGTCAGTTTTATACAAGTAGAAGTGTGTATTTACCTGGTAGTAGGCTGTCAGTAATGGCTACACCTCTCTATTTGGACTGGTAGATCTCGGCAGACTGGCAACTTTAAAAGTAGCTCTCGGTTCAAAAAAGGTTGGGCACCCCTGTTGTAAGGGGTCCTTGGCTGAAAAACAATTGAGAACCTCTGATTTAGATAACTTGTGTCCTCAATTACCATGGGATTACTGAAACTACCATGAATTTAAGAAAATGGTAGAAATGAATCTAATCTGAATTGTAAAGCATTACTTTAGATCCCCTCCCTCTAAATGTATCAATACACATTAGAAAGTGATGCTCCTGACTACCATACTTAAGAAGATAATATTGGTTTGAAAGAATTCAAAGCTATAAATAAACAGCAACAGGCTCTTTAACCAAGGCACTGTTAGCCTAACATGTACACTAGTTGTTCACACTAATCCTAATATTATCACTTAATATTAGCAAATTCGATTTTATTTTTTAAAACATATTGATGTAAATACATACACATATCGATTTGTTGTATAAATATTGCAAATCAAAACCTTTATTCACTAATAATTACCAAAAATCGTAGTTCTATCTCCTGTTATCAATGCATTCACATTGCCCGCCATGAACTTCCGGGGAACGATCCTCGTCTACATGAACCACGTGACGATAACCGTTTTTGGACTTCCGTTGTCGTAACTCTTCTATCTATATGGCGCTGGGTGAAGCTGTCACTACCCGATCTGCAGCTCTGCCCGATCTGCAGTGCGCATGTGCGAGATGGTCCGCCATATTGGACAACTCCGGACGGCAACCCAAGTAGGACACTTGACACAGTGGCTTTTGGCAAAGCTCAAAAATAAAACTCGAGAGAGATGAGTTATTGTTATTACAACGTGACTTCACTATTATTTAACAACTCTTTTTAGTGGGTTCTTTTATTTGGGGTTAAGTACATTGTCAGAATAAGTGAGAAAAGGATTTAACTTCTGTTAGACAGCTATATGCCATACATTTTGCACACATTCACAGTAAATATGTATTCAGTATGATAGCTGTCTAACAGAAGTTAAATCCATTTCTCACTTATTCTGACAATGTACTTAACCCCAAATAAAAGAACTCAATGAAAAGAGTTGTTAAATAATAATGAAGTCACGTTGTAATAACAATAACTCATCCCTCTCTCGAGTTTTCCTTTTGAGCTTTGCCAAAAGCCATTGTGTTAATGTTGTCCTACTTGGGTTGCCGTCCGGAGTTGTCCAAAATGGCGGACCATCTCGCACATGCGCACTGCAGATCGGGCAGAGCTGCAGATCGGGTAGTGACAGAAGCTACCGCACACGCTATTTGTTGTTTGTTTATATCACATAGTCTGTTCTTCTTCTCTGTCTTCCGGTTGTTGCCTGTTTTGAATGACAAATACACACTACCACCGCCTGCTGGTAAGGAAAGTTATTGCCACTCACGCATGCGCAGTTCGTACGTGCTCGGCGAGTAAAGTAACGAGTTACTTTATGTAGATAGTAACGAAGTAGTGTAATATATATATATATTTTTAAAAGTAATATGTAATATATTAAAAAATTTTAGTAACGACCCCATCTCTGGAGTTGGCGTTCTCTACTCTGGTTTACATGAAGAACAACAGGAGGTCACGGCTCTCTGTTGAACAGGACTTGCGAGTGGCCCTCTCCTCAGTGCCACCAAGGATTACAAAATGCTGTGCGCCTCGACGGGCACATGTATCTCACTAATTTGTAAGTTGGCAAAAATATTTACAATAGCACATGTTTCAATGCTGATTGCTGAAATGTTACATTTATAATTTGTAGTTCAGGATCATGGACAATGCAGCTTCCTTGCATTGACAGTTCTCTGTGCTGAATTTCTGCTGAGTTTCCTTTGCCTCATTTTTAATGTTGTGACCTGTCTGGTTTAAATGAGTGTGTTGCTGCTTTGATGAAGCCTAATTTGATAAAGTTTAAAAATAATTTCTGAAATATTTCGTTAATAAATATTTCATGAGTAATATAGTTGTCTTTGTCACATTTTATTTGGCATTAGTAAGTAATTATGCACATTTACAGATATTTTACATGATATGAGTGATAACACGTGTTATAAGGGCTATTTTGCACAATAGGTGTGCCATGAGACTTTTACTTGTCCTTTGGTGTGCCTTGGGCACAAAAAGTTTGGGAACCACTGAATTAGACAACCAAGACGCATAATTCTTCTTTGCGCAAAGCCACTAATTTGATTTGACCTGCAATGGTCAACAAAATACATTTACCGATTCAATATCAACAACGTGAATAAACAAATCACTTGCACCCTAAAAAGGTGTCTGGATCCATATTGATACTACAGAAGGAATGTGACATCGGCATCAATGCCTGCAAGCAGAGTCTGCACTGCCATGGTTTTTATTACCATCTATTCTTCTCAATTGTTCTCAGCTGACTGAATGCCTAGTTATCTGAAAGCAATAGGACAATTGCAGTCTCCAATTTAAAATAAAGGCTTGACCTTCTGTACCCTTCATTTAGTCATGCACTCTGCCATTTTGCTAGTCATACAAACGTAAAGGAAAGGATAAATGGTTGCTTTTTAACACCAGCTTTTACAAGTTTCCCAAACTAAGCATAGTGTTCTATGAAAAATCATTTGAGGGTAATATGAGAAGCTCATGTATTGTGACCAAAATAGCAAGTGCTGTTATATGATATGCGATTAGCCTGCAAATGTATTTATTTTTTGGTTTGGTTTTTTCAGTCAGCAATTGCTTGATGAAAGACTGTACACACAAAAGCTTTTACTGAGGAGATTTGTATGCAGGTTTATGCCAAATGTTTATGGAGCACACCTAGGATGAGCGTCAGTGTCTTTGTGCGTCATGTAATAATGAGTTTCACTGTGACTGACGTGTTTGGACGTGTATGCATGGCTACACTGTGTATGTGTACAGGGGAGGACATAACTAAGATTGATCAGAGGGATTGAAAGTTTGAAGTATAGTTAGTATATACTAACAAGTCAATTAAAAAAAAGTCACATATGTATAAATCAGGGGTACTCAAATACAAATCTTAAAGGTCCAAAATAAATGTTTCAATAAGACAAAGGTCCGTTTATTACGGTCATTCAAACTTTTAAACAATTGCAACAACATTCTTAACACGAGGTTGCAAAAACAAAAATAATCTGTATGCAGCAGTTTTCATTGTTATTGTGTCTGTGCTTGACCCCTCAGAGTGGCAGTGGAGCTGCACAGTTATGAATAAAGGCAGCTGCACTCTTTTTCATTCAGCATTCCCATTATTGCTTTATAAATGTCTTCCCCCTTGTGTGTCCACTGAGGTTCGTCAGGCCCAACACATCTTCAACAAACTCCCCCTTTGCCTCATCATAAAAACTCACAAACACCAGCAACTGAGCAATGTCAGTGGTGTCAGTGGACTCACCCACAGCTAAGGAAATGTACTGTGCATGTTTTTATTCCATCACAAAGCTGATTCATAAAATCACCAGCCAGTATTTATGTTCTTCTGGTTGCTGTGGAATCTGAGAGGGGGATTTGCTTGATCTGACCTGTTATTTTCTCTTTTTGTTTGGCTTCAACATGGTCTCCATCACTTCAGTAATGCATTCTTTTATACTTCAGTTATTATCCAGTGGAAAGCCCTTACCTACTGGCCTAGTTCAATCAAAGTGGTTACTTTTTTTTGGCTGGGCAGTGTAGTTTTACACACCGTCTTATTTGACTTTCTCAGGACTTAAAACTGTTTTTTGGGGGCAGACCCCCTCAAAGAAAAAAATATATTTACACACATAAGGTCATCATCTTAATAGTTTTGTATGCTCATCCGTGAGCAGAGCATCAAGTTGACATGTATTACAGCTGAATGCATTTTGTTCAGCAACACGCCTCACAAACGTATTAAGATCAACAGCTTTAGTGCGTTTTGATTCAATGCTGAGTACAGCCAAACTGACAGTCTCTTCTCTGTCATTATAGACCGCAAATACCTCATTCCTTCAGTGCTTGGGTCCGAAAGGCTTCTCGTTTTGCGCCGTCCCGTTCAAATGAAATCGCTGCCAATCATATGTCCACGCTCGCGCCAGGACCGGGGGAGGGGTTACATGACGTGTATCTTGTGCTGCATTCACTTGCACTCGGACATTAGAGCCTTTCTCTCATAAATGTCCGATGAGCCACAACTTTTCTTCCAAAACAAAGCTGCCAACTGGGGTGGCAAGGCCTATTTTTAGGGTGTCAGTTGCCACCCCGGTAGGTGAAACTAGGCTCCTAGCTACAGTACAGATGGAACTAGATGAGCTGTTAACTCTCGCTCTGAATTTTTTTTTTTTTTAAACTCTCGCTCTGACTCAGACAGGTTGAAAGAGACGAGACACACATTTTCCCCACCGCATTCCGCGAAGACCCGCCCTACTGTGCCTCTGATTCGCAGATTGTTTGGGGGGGAAAAACGCTGACGGGATGCTGAATGCGATTGGACCAATGCGTTGACAGACACACACAGACAGTGGAACAGGACATGTAGAGCGCTGTTTGCAGTCTGGACATAGCCGATCATTTTGACTCGTTGCGTTGTGGCGATGTCTCCCAGATAACACAGATAATACAGATAATACATATGAAAAGTATAATTTGCCGGAGTCCGGACTTTGAGGATGCCTCGTATAAATGATACTTGCTAATGAGCAAGTATCATTTAAAGACTGGAGGAATAATTTATGACTGAAAAACATTGAGGTCTGTCCTATTTTGGAGCTTGGACTTTAACTAGGTTACAAATAGACATTCGACAATGCTTTGCGGTTTTATCTATTTATAAACCACTGAGAAATGAGTTATATTGGGAATCAACAGGAGAAGTGGCGGCCGGCCCATAGGGGCGCCGCCCACCTTCTTCCCACATGTTTGATTGTCATTAAAAATAAAAAATAAATAAAAAAATATATTAAAAAAAATATATTTTTATTTTTAATGAAGAAGGTAAATATTATATAATTGGTATCAGTAAAATGTATAATCTACAATAAAATCTCGTTTAAAATTGTTTTACGATGTCTAAAGTTACTGATAAGTCACATGTTTCCTGCCTGGCCTCAGCGTGTATCATTACCCCCTCTCGTCCGGGCGGTAGAAAGGAGCCCTCAGCCAGAGCAGCAGCAGCCAACAAGCTGACTGTTGCTATCTGTATACTATGCCGCCGAAACATAATTTCAGCCAATCAGCGTAGTCATATCTGATGCTCAAAGGGCGCCGTGTCAGCGCCCTGGCCTGTGTGTCTGTGAGTTGTTTGGACTCGTATCCAAGGTGACGCTACAGTAGTTGTCGAGGATGGCTGCGTCTCGGTGCTAGTGGATCGCCGGAGCTGTAGATTAACATTTACATGCTTACTGTAGTTGTAAAGGCCCTGACACACCAAGCAGTCACCAGAGGACTAGCCGACGCTGAAGTCGGCTGTTGCCTGGCCGTGTTCTCCTGCGTTTTGGCCATGTGTCGCACGGGAACACACCGCACCGACTTCAGTGCGTGAGTGGCAATAACTCTTCTTACCAGCAGGCGGCGGTAGTGTGTATTCGTCATTCAAAAGAGGCAACAACCGGAAGACAGAGAAGAAGAAGAGTGTCTTTTCTCCGTAATATCATACAGAGCTGGCCTCTCCTGGATCAAGGTGATGAGCAGGTCTTCGTTTGCATCATTCCAGATCGCCATGATGAGATGAAAATGAATAGCAGTCTGTGTGTGCCTTCTTAAATCGTTTGTTTACGTCCCTCACTTCCGCTTCGCTTCTCATGCACTGATTTGCTAGCTGAACAGCCAATCAGAGTGATTATTTAGTCCGACTGCCAGACCCGATGCATGGCCGATTCAACATGTTGAATCGGCCATGCATCGGGTCTGGCAGTCTAAATAAGGCGTGTCACGGTCGACGGTGCGGGACACACCAACCTGACTACGGCGCTGCGAATGCCCGACAGCCTCTGACGGCCTCTGACTCCCAAAATCGGGTTGGTGTGTCAGGGCCTTAAGGGCAATGCCTGTAGCACCATGGAGCATATGTGTGGGCTGGACCTGTATTTTACAGGAAAGGAGTGAGCAGAGGGTGGAGTTGTCGATTCTTGTTCAGTTTTCATCTTCCTCACCAGAGTTGGGTGTAACGCGTTACTGTAATAATATTACTTTGTCGGTAACGGAGTAGTGTAACGCGTTACTTTTATAATCCAGTAATCACACTACAGTTACTAACATTGCCCCGACACGCGTTACTTCGTTACTTTCTAAAATCAGTCATAATCAAACCTCAACAAACACCTGCAAAGAACACATGCTAGGTGAAGCTAACGCACATAGCTGTTGTTTATTTATATCACACACACGTAGTTCTTCTTCTCTGTTTTCCGGTTGTTGCTTGTTTTGAATGACGAATACACACTACCGCTGCCTGCTGGTAAGGAGAGTTATTGCCACTCACGCATGCGCAGTTCGTACGTGCTCGGCTGAAGTCTGGCTCCAGTGCAACACATGGCCAACACGCAGGAGAACACGCTGACGCAACAGCGTGAGCAGAGATAGACTGCGCAAAATATACAGATAGCAGGAGACAGAGGACAGCCACGGTCAGATAGCAGGAGACAGAGGACAGCCACGGTCAGATAGCAGGAGACAGAGGACAGCCATGGTCAGATAGGAAAACATTCAGGAGCTATCTGGATCAGTCTTATGCGTGAACTAAAGAGAACATTTGAAACTTTAGCAGTCTGCGTGATCTGCCTGTAGGGAGGGGCGGGCCGGCCCTGAGAGTAAAGTAACGAGTAAAGTAACAAATTACTTTATGTAGATAGTAACGAAGTAGTGTAATATATTACTTTTTTTTAAAGTAATATGTAATATGTAATATATTACTTTTTTTTAGTAACGACCCCATCTCTGTTCCTCACCCTCTCAAACTTTGAGTTGCGCGCGCTGCTAAAGAGACGCGCTACCATGGTTTTGATTTGGTCAGAAATCGGGAGAAATATGACCCCGGGAGGAAACCGGGGAGAGGGCAATGAAATCGGGAGTCTCCCGCGAAAATCGGGAGGGTTGGCAAGTATGACACACACACACACACACACACACACACACACACACACACACACACACACACACACACACACACACACACACACACACACACACACACACACACACACACACACACTCACACACACACACACACACACACACACACACACACACACACACACACACACACACACACACACACACACACACACACACACAGTTCGTATTTAGTCTCCTGATTGTAAATGGGAATTAAATCATTTGAGTGTTCCCAAAGCACCAGTGTTCTGCAGTTTGTGTGGGCCTACTGTACTGTTGCACAGTTTTGGAAGATTCATAGCTAACCACACTGAAGATTATGGATTATCTCATATTTTTGAGCCTCAATTTGTCCTCCCCCCCACACACCCTCTAACATCACCAGATCATTTAAGGGGTCATTTCTCAAAAATGTCTTCCGGGGGAGGCAGTGGCGTTTTCATATGTACAAAAGTGGTGGGGCACAAACAACTTAGATGTCTATATATAAGCTTCTGCAGTGAGGTTCATGGTTGGTGAGGCGCTGGCACTGACTCTTCAGGTTTACAAATATTATATTTTGACCTAAATCAAAATATAATATTATTTTCAAAAGCTTTTTTTGTCTGATCATAGGTCCTGGGTGGATATCCTTGTGGATTCATCTTCCTATTATACACACATGCATTTCCAAACATTTGGACTACCTATGTTGCAAATGTATTATCTTTTTCAAAAGCTTTTTTTGTCTGATGCTTCAATTCATTTTAAACAGACAGTTCAACAAAAGGATACCCAAAAAATGTAATTTTATCATTTGAATATTGAATTGTTCTCTCTTAGTAAGATCCCATTTTCAATAAAATTGCAGTCTTACCTTGACTTGAAGATGAAGTCCATTTGCCTATCCCTCTGGACAAAAATCTCTATTACTTTTTTGTAAAAGTCCTCCTTCTTCTTGTAGTTTCAAAAGTCTATCATAAATCTAATCTAATCAATAGATTTATGATTCGAAAATTATAAAAGTAGGGTAGACATGTGGATATTATCCGGCTGAACAAAACGTGCATTTATCTAACAGCTACGTTTCCCACAGATCTTATTTGGAGCTATTTTCTAAAATCTTATGGAGAAATCTCATTGCTTTTTTGCCGAGGGAAGCCATGCGCAGCTTACTTCCGGGTTTTAGGACGCCTTACTGCAGCTCTCTCGTCTCCTCTTCACACACCACACTTTTCGCGGCACACGTACTTACAGCCAATCAGCTCTGACTGAGTGATGTGAGATGACGTATGGTGGGGATGGCAGCACTTTGCCCCTATGGTCATTCTTTTTTTACCACACACATTAAATAGGAAAATATTCTGAGCATGCGCAGTGTAGATTTTACAGTCACCGTTCACTTAGACAGTAAGAGGGAGGGGCAGGATCGGGGTTTGTCCCACATGGCTCGAAACAGCTCAATAGGCACACACTGTAGACACTAATTAGAAGAGCACAGACTAAAACAGAAATGTACAGACGAATCAGATGATTAAACATGATCTTAAAATATATTTTATATATTTTTTAATTTATTTTTTGCATTTTGTTGTAATCATTATTTTTAATACTTTCTGCTGACACTAGGTGGGGCTGTGCCTGTCCCTAATGACCAGTCGCCACTGGGGGGAGGATCCCCCCGGACCGCCTTAGTATGGTTTGGTCCCTATTTCCATAGCCCCACCAAAAATATTTTCCACCAGCCGCCACTGAACAGGAGGATGGCTCAGAGCATTACTGTCTGAGCAAAGTAGGAAGGTTACATACGATTAATGGATCATCTTTTATTTTGTTTAAAAAAAGGGAACATCGGTTCAATAATGTAACTTGAGTATGCTGATTTTTAGTAAGTCTTCTTCAACCCTAGACGTAAGCAAGGTATGGTATATAATGAATACAAAAATGCCAATTGATTTTTCAGGCCTATGACTTTTTTCGTATCAGCTCTTTTACTGATTTTCATCTTGATATTAATAGAAAACATATTTTATTCATAATGCGCTGTCTAGAATGTATGTAAACATGTTTTTGGTCCCTTCCTATAGCTAAGAGATGTGACCATTTCCATCTTATTCTGTAGTACACTTAGTATTAAGTATTCATGCATTGGTCAATAAAACAACCTGACTCACTTGAAATCCAGAAGCAAAGAAGTGTCCCCCCAGGTTTTGCACTCTTCGTTACTTTTAAAATGCCGACAAACCCTAAAATGTAGGTCTTGTTAATTGTTGGTAATTACATAAATTAGTGATAGTTATGTAAATATTATGGGGAGGTTAAAGGAATATCACCACATATTTAAATATATGAATATTCTGTAACAGCTTATTTGCACTGGGATGTTGTTCTTTGTAAAATAAAATGTACTTAAATTATATATTTTATTTATTATACGTCAATATATTTGGTCCGGTAGGCAGGGATTGCAAGGAATTGTATCAATACAATCTATGCTGAGCATAAACTCAAGACAGACTAAAAAACATCCCACATTTACTGCCAAAACTTTCTTATTGATTGCTTTAATGCAAAAGTGACACTCCAATGACCTCTTGGGTACTGATACGAACACATTAATATGGAAGACAGATCTTTATAGTATAATTTACACTAGGGGGCATAATTGATTCGACACGGTGTGCAGGAACAATTATAGCATTTTTTTACGTTTGGGGAAATAAACTGAACCCAATTTGAAATGGCAATTTATACTGTAGATGCAAGTTCCACCGACACACGACAACACCGGCTCAGAGGCAATTACCTCAAAAAGTCCACTGAGCTTCACAGAAGGTCAAGAGAAATAAGAACCTGAAGAGGAACCTCAAAGACCCTCAAGGATTCAGAAGACACAATAAGTCCCTGAGGACTTCTTTAATGAATTAAGGACAAGCAAACGATTTGAACTAACAGAGACCTTTTCAGAACCACAAGACCAGGATGCAAACACGACTTAACTGTTGGGCTGAATTTCTACTAAATGATATGCTCTACATGTGTCTATTTCTTATCAAATCACACAGTCTGCTTGTCAATGCGCCGGAAAAATGAATCTCAAATCCACTCTAAGCGGAGAAGCTTTAGACTTCACATCCTTATATAATCAGATTACAAGCTAGACTCTCTAAATTAGGCTGCACTGTGTTCAAAAATTAAAACTGAACCATCCACAATCATATACAAATAATAATTGTGTAGGAAGTGTCTCTTACTCCCACATCAAGTCAACCTTTGCTTCCCGACTCTCTGTCTCTCCCTCTATCAAGTTGTCACTCATTTTAACCTCACATTTCTCCTCTCTCGTCACTGCTCCCTGTCTCACCCAAATGCACCACATTTTCCCACTCACTATATCCCATTCTTCCTCTCTGCTTCCCTTTTGACTTTACCACTTTTTGCCTTCCTGACTGTGTCATTTTTTCCTTCTCTCTTCTCTCTCATGCTTTTTGTCATCTTCTTTTTCTTTCTGTTGTTTCGTTCTCCTTCCCTATCTCTGCCGTTCTCTCTTAGCTCCCTCTGTCTTCATTCCCCAGGGGGTATTATCTCAGTTGGAGGCAAATCTGCCCAATTATAAACCTCATCTCCTCTCTCTCTCTTACACACACATATTAGGCGCTCCTGCATCCATCGGCGCCCACACACACACCGAACGTCTCACACATAGACATAAGCATAAATACATTCACAGTAGCACAAAAAAAACATCTCCCTATTTTGCTCTTCTTCACTGTCTATTTCATTTCCTCCCAACGCAGACACACACAAACACACACGCACGCACACACATGCTCACACATGCTCACACATCACCTCCACCTCTCTCTGTCACACCTTAAAAAGCCAATTATACACGCTTCCTCCCTTCACCTCTTCTCTCCTCTCCCTTTTACTCCTTTCTTGCCACACTGATCTGGAAAGAACCATGACTAAAAGAAGGAGGGAAGATTGGAGGAGGAGAAGAAGATACAAGAGGAGCCTAACATAGAGGATAGGGTAGAAAGGTAGAAGGGGAAAATGAGAACAGAGGCATGGCAGGAGAGCAGATGATGGGGCAAGATGTGAGCTGGATTGAACAAATGGAAAGAGGGGAGAGGAGAGGAAAGGAAGGAGAGGAAATGACATGATAGAAGAGGAGAGGATAGAAGAGGATAGTATAGAGGAGAGGAGCGGAGCGTTAATTGCCCGGCCAGTATTAGTGCTGGGTTGACAGTTTCTTGTTGAGAGGAGAGCTGATTGGACGATAATGATGCCGACTACTGAACCTCCCCACTGCTGACCCAATGGAAATAGAAGGAGAGGATTTTGGGGAGGCAGGGGTGCAGAAGAATGATGGATAGACAGAATGAGTCACACAATAAGTGAAAGAGACATTTGAGTACAGCAAAACACACACACACACACACACACACACACACACACACACACACACACACACACACACACACACACACACACACACACACACACACACACACACACACACACACACACACACACACACACACCCACGCACACACACACACACACACACACACACACACACACACACACACACACACACACACACACACACACACACACACACACTTGTAAATGTTTTCTTGTAAATCTTTAATTGACTGCATTCATTCTCTAATGCTAGATCTAGGCTGCATCCCTACATTCCTAAGCCTTGTGCCTTACTATTCCTCCCTCCTAATCCTAAATTAGCTATTGGGTGATAAAACGGGCCTAAAATGACCTGACTTCCTAAAAAACGTCCTCACTCCCAGAGGACACACACCATAGATTTGACTCCCCCCCCCTCTTTGCAATTGAAAATACATTCTAATATTATTGAGATTCACCATAGCTGAAGGACAGAATATATTGCCTAATGCACCCAGAGACAGACAAATATCCAAGGTCATTGACCAGAACAAGCTTTGTGGTGCTGTAGGACAGCAGGCTGGGGAAAACAAGATGTCAACAAGTACCATGACAGTAACTGATGCTAGCAGTGTAGAAACAATATAATGATACTGTGCAGTAGGGTCGATGACAGAAGAGCCTCTATTATAGGAATCGCTTATTTAGCTAAGAAATAATATTACTAGTGTAAGAGAGTTTAATCCTCCCTTCTTCAAGCATATACTGTATGTAGAGATAATGTACCTTGTTGATATAGTGGCTCCAGGTCCAAGACGGTGTCTCCACTGAGATTACACAGCAAGGCCATTGCACTCTGGACCATCCAACTGGTGATGTTACTACTGTTAGCCTACAGAAAAGAGAAGAAAGAGATATGATAAAGGTTAAATGTCAGCTAACAACAACAACAACAACAACAACAACAACAACAACAACAACAACTGTATATCCCATGATTCATACACACTTAAAGGTTTTCTATGTAGATTTTTGTCTTGGTCTAAATTCACATCTACTTTCTAATATTAAACATGAGAAAGCCTAAAGTGGACCTATCATGCTAGATTTAAAAAATATATTGTAGGGCCATACCTATACAAAACATTTCTGTGAAGTTTTTTTTTCAAAATCCCAAACAGATCACCCATTGTAGCCATGCCTCATACTGCTCATACCCTCTTTTGAAACCCAAACACGGATCTTGGGTCCTTAGCTTGAAAAAAAGAAAGAAGAGGAGGCGGAGCTAATGCCTGATCAGAATTCTACCGGAGATAAAGTTAAATTCTGCTGTGATAAAACGCCATCCTGTTTAAACCACGTCATGGATTATTTCTGAAATAGTATGGAGCTCAAATGCTTTTTCTCTTGCAGGTTTATCACAAGGTGAGTTCCTTTTTTAATTTCCTGCTTTTTAAAACACATGTGCTCTCTAGGACAGGTTAGCTCTGAGTGTTAGCGAGGCTTGCTAATTTTTTGGAGATTACGTCCAAAACACATCAGGCATGGCTTCTGATAGCAACTTTCTGTGGGTCCGCCGACGTCACAGCGGATGGAAATCTGTATCCACTCGTTGTACACCCGTTTTTAAAAGATTTGGGTACGGAGGAAAAGAGAGAGGGTTTTATTTTCTGACAATGCGTGAGTTCCTCGACGCACCGGGGACACATATGTATGTATAAAAGACATCACAGTGCATTTTGCATGATATATAATGTAAATATGCAGTGAACCTCCAAGCATTGTCAGCACCATTTATCTATAAAGCAATATTTGGTCATGGACTTGTGTAATTCTTCAAACTCACCTCACAATAAGCACCGTCTTATGTTACACAGCCAGAGCCTAATGACCAATTGATTATGGGATCTTATACTTATACAGCGTCATTTGCCACAGTACTGTGTTTTCATACAGGGTTCGGTGATACAGGTGACGTCTGCCCAGGCCTTGCATTGTTTATTAGAGAGATGGACACGGTGTGATGGACATGTCAGCATTGCTGCACATTTCTCCAAGGGTTGATCTACTGCAAACAACACTTCAGTTTTCCCAAAGTCTACCATTGAAGTAACATTATGAAACTATTTTACCTAAAAATAACAGCTTCAAAGTTACTTTGATGCTACACTGACTTGTAGTAGGGATAATGCTGTCTGTGTGTACCACTTTCACCACATTATTGCACTATAACTTTATGGGTCATATAATATCCCGGGAAACGTGCGTGAGGCTTGAAGGCACTCAGATCATTTTGAAGAAACTGGATCATTTTATCTGGATATAATATGTTCTGCTTTTCCCTATGATGTTCTCAGGCTGTTATGCTTAGACATTTGGTGATTTACAGAGTTTTCTGATGGAAAACTTTACTCGTTGCTAAAGTAACGCTAGCATTTTTGTTACAGCATCAGACCTGGGCACGCAGGCAACAGTCCCAACTTGAGCAGCCCCTTTGGACATCATGGTTGAAACAAAGAAATTGAGGATGTTGAAGGAGGAAGTAAAGAAAAAAAAAAACTGACGAGAAAGAGGCCAGTAGCACGCGACCAGAGTAAGGCTCTGACTCTGTTTCAGAACATTAGGTCGCAATGCAAATGGAAACCTTACTATTTTCCTTTTCCATCAGTAAGTAAGACTAGATGGCCTGCAATGTCTCACTTATTGACTTACTTGATGTTTGGCAGTGCTAACCAATATATCGACTTGGTCGGTTTTTTTATTATCACTAATGTAATCATAACAAATGCATGTTAGCTGTCCATATACAGTGTATAAGTGCATTTTATTCTGAAACTGTGGGGGCACTCAATCGAAGAAATACAGAAACATTATGTTGCTTAAAGACACATCTGTGAAACGGTTTGCCAGAAGCACAGTCCTATGCCAAAATGATCTCCACCTGGGAGATCATTTGATGTTTTATCTGAGAATCATATTCTGCCAACTGTGACAATTGTTACTGCAGCACAGGATCAAATTCATTCTCTTTATCAGAAGAGGGTTTACTTGTGACCTTTAATAATTAATTGGGTTTTAAGAGACAAAGGAGCAAGGCTGTAGTCTACACTTTCCTCCCACCCCTATCTCATTAATTTCTCCCTTCTCCTCCTTCGCTTTTTCCCTCCCTCTTCTTTTCTTTCTCCTCCTTGCAAAACCTTGTCTCTTTCCTCCTGCAGTAATCCACTTCTCCTTCTGTCTCCTGCCCTCATTTCACTATTTGATCCACTCGCAGATACACCAGCTCTGCCTGCGGGGTCTGTGCGCATCGGTGTGATCTGTGTACGGGCCGATAAGCATGACTGGTACTCATCATGTGCAGTAGCCTGAGGCTGAAGACAATGACATCAATTCACACCGAGGACAACCTGGCTGTCAGTGACAACAAATGACTCATTTATTTTGATCTCTATGGACTAATGAGCCGTGAAAGGACTATCGTGTTCACCCTTGAAAGCGTAAACGTGACAGAGATCAACGAGGAAACCAAAGCGAATTTTAACTTAGTGACTCATGGTCCTGCACCTTTACTCAGAGAGCATTGAGCATGTATTGGTGGTGGATCTACAGAATGTACTGTAAAAGTGAGGGAGGATTTGTATTTAACTGCAACCCACCGTTATGAGTCTCTGCCTCCTCTGGCACGACAACCAAACAGTCAGAGAAACATGGTCGTTTCGGTTTCCTGACGTCCTTTCATGTCTGAAGTAGAAACTACTTCATCATGTAGACAAATACAATTAGGTGAGTTTCTCCATGACAAGTGTGATCGCCAGAGGCAGGTGTAATCAATCCACATCACAGAGTTTCAGGCAGCATAAATCAATCCAACGTGAGCTTTACAGACGGCACTAATGGATCCTGACATGACCAGTTCAGACGGGAGTAAACAATCAGGAGAGGAGTTAATCAGGCTGTTGGATTACAGTGTTTAACATTCTGCATCAGCTATTCAGGGCTGGACAGGCAGCCATGCAGAACACTGATTATTTAGAGTGAGAGTGTGTGTGTGTGTGTGTGTGTGTGTGTGTGTGTGTGTGTGTGTGTGTGTGTGTGTGTGTGTGTCGTGTGTGTGTGTGTGTGTGTGTCTGTCTGTGGTTGTGTGTTTGTGGTTGTGTTTGTGTGTGTGTGTGTGTGTGTGTGTGTGTGTGTGTGTGTGTGTGTGTGTGTGTGTGTGTGTGTGTGTGTGTGTAAACTGAAATTGTTTACTGCAGTACAAGTGTTTCGGTTTGCTGAAAACAGATCGCACTGCTTGTGTGTTCATTAGATTGTGTGTATGCAAAAAGGGTCAGGTGAAATAAATTGTTTACTGGAAACGTTGTTATGCTTGGCTGATAACAGACAAGTGCTGCGTGTCTGTGTGCATGCGTGTATGTGGTATCTTAATAGCAGAGTCCAAATTCTCACTCCATTAACCCTTCCTGCTCTCTGTGGATGACCTGCCAGTCAATTACACCAGCCCTCTAATAGGTCAACACCACTCAGACTCATTTACATAACTTGGTCTATAAGGGTTGGATGGAGCGCGTAAGAGAGGAAGGAGACAGAATACAATTGAGCAGTAATAAAATGCAAAGGAATTGCCAAAAAAGGATACATGTTGTGCGTAGACGGCTCTGCTAAGAGTGGTCCCTAGTTTAGGTTTCATGTTATGCGTTTAGATAGGTTCCTGTTTTATTTTGATAGTCTTGTCTACCCTCATGTGTCTAAAGTACGTTTCCTGCCTTGTCTGTTTTCCCACGGTTGTGATTGTCTAATTGTCTTCACCTGGTGTTGTCTGTCTAGTATATATAGTTCTCGTCTTCCCCTGTCTCGTTGCCAGATTGTCTTGTGTGTTCCATGCCTTCCAGCGTAAGATCCTTTTGTCATTGTCCATAGAGTTAGATTAGTGTATTAGTAGTTTTTGTTTTGTTGCTTTATGTATTCAGTGTGTTATGACCTGTCTACATTAAAACACTTTATTTTGATACTTTGTTTGTCTCTGCATCGTGCATTTGATTCCACGCCCTTGTATAGCCCTAACAATACAATCTGGCCCAAAACATGGAATTAGCAGATGCAGAACCAGTTAAAACAACGATACGACTTCAGGAAGAACGTCTACACCATCATGAGGAGAAGTTCTCTGTCATACACCAGGCAGTGAGAGACCTGGCGGAGCAGCAACATGGACTCCAAGCCTCGGTCAACACCCAAATCAGTGACATGGCGGAGGCGGTGCATCGTGTGCTGGCACGCCTGGACGCCGGTGCCACTGCTCCGGCATTACCTGATGCTGCGGCTCATCCTCAACAGCTGGCAGCCCCTCCTACTACAGCGGCGCCACTTCCTGGATCTCATGCTGTCCCGTTGCCTCGCTTGGCCCCTCCAGATAAGTTTTCCGGAGATTCCAATGACTGTAGATCCTTTCTGACTCAGTGTGATCTACACTTTAAGTTAATGCCCTACATATATAGCTCTGATTATGCTCAGATTGCATTTATCATTTCTCATCTGTCCGGCCGTGCGGCTGCATGGGCTACGGCGGAGTGGGAGAAAAATTCTGCAACTTGCAACTCTGTCTCTCAGTTCATCCACTCGTTTAAAAGAGTGTTTGCACATCACACACCAGCTGTAGAGAGCGCACAGAATTTGACATACATTCAGCAAAATCAACGCCGAGTGGCGGATTATGCAATTGAGTTCCGCACTATGGCTATTGATTGCGATTGGAATGATTCAGCGTTAAGGGACATATTTCGGAACGGACTATCAGAGAAAATTAAGGATCATTTATTGCTTATGGATCCTCCCACAGACTTAGAAAGTATGGTAGCGGCTGCTATTAAGATTGAAAATCGCATCTGTGAGAGAGATGGAGAAAGAAAGAAGACTGCCGTTTCGTCCAGCGGAACCAGAGGGTTCTCAACAGCTGTTCATCCTGTCCGGAGGACATCATTCGGCTCGTCACCTGCTTCAGAGGCCACAGCGCCCCCCATTGACTCGGAGGAGCCGATGCAGCTCGGCAGGGCCAGAATCTCACCGGAGGAACGACGTCGCCGCCTAGTGGAGGCAAGATGTTTCTACTGCGGTCAACAGGGTCATCAACAAGCCATGTGTCCAGTAAAAGAACAGGCTCGCCGGTGAAAGGGAAGACACTGGTGAGCCAATCTGACTTTTTTGACTTCCCTCCACGCACATTAACTCAAGTTATGCTATGTGAAGGTAATCAGGTTATTGAACAGGGGGCACTTGTAGATTCTGGAGCCGATGAGAGTTTTTTGGATAAAGAGCTAGCTCTTAGGCTTAACCTGACGTTGACGCCATTACCTTCGCCGTTAAAAGCGAACGCGTTAGATGGGCGCCTACTATTCACAGTGACTCATTGCACCACACCTGTAAGAATGACAATCAATGACACTCATGTTGAGAACATAGTTTTTCATGTGTTTAAATCAGCTCAACACCCGATCATTTTAGGTTACCCTTGGTTACTTTTGCACAATCCTGTCATTGATTGGCGGTCAGGGAAAGTACAAGAGTGGGGAATGTTGTGTAAACAGAAGTGTTACACGATCAGAGTAAGTTGATACTGAGAAAATCTCCACTTCTAAAGCAGACTGTCACAACGAACCTCTTTCTGACTATTTTTCTGATTACCCTGATTTATCAAAGGTCCCCACATGTTATCATGATCTAAAGGAAGTCTTTAGTAAAGCTAGGGCGAGTGCACTACCACCCCATCGGCCTTATGATTGTGCTATAGACTTGTTGCCAGGATCCACGTACTCCCCCGTCAGCTCCAGAAAAGGGGTCCATGAAGGATTACATCGACACCTCACTCAAGGCAGGACTCGTCCGACAGTCTTCCTCTCCTGCCGGAGCGGGCTTCTTCTTTGTGAAGAAAAAATATGGTTCTCTCCGTCCCTGCATCGATTACAGTCCACTGAATGACATCACGGTAAAAAACAGATACCCCCTCCCTCTCATTGACTCTGCTTTTGACCTATAAAAGTGTTCACAAAACTGGATTTACGCAACGCTTATCATCTGGTAAGAATAAGGGAGGGGGATGAGTGGAAAACTGGATTTAATACCCCAACAGGACATTACGAGTACCTCGTAATGCCTTTCGGGTTAACTAACGCCCCAGCAGTTTTCCAGGCGCTGGTCAATGATGTACTCAGGGAGTTTTTGAACGTGTTTGTCTTTGTGTATTTGGATGACATTTTAATCTTCTCTCCTGATAAGGAGACTCATGTGCAACATGTCCACCAAGTACTACAGCGCCTACTGGATAATCACCTGTTCGTAAAAGCAGAGAAGTGTGAGTTCCATGCATCAACTGTCTCATTCCTGGGGTTCATCATTTCTCCTGGACAAATCCTGATGGACCCTGCAAAGGTCAGTGCAGTGGCAGACTGGGCCACCCCCACCAATAGGAAGAAGGTACAGCAGTTTTTGGGGTTTGCTAACTTCTACAGACGATTTATTAGGAACTTTAGCTCTGTTGCTGCTCCCCTTCATGCACTGACCTCACCAGGG
Source organism: Pseudochaenichthys georgianus (assembly GCF_902827115.2). Taxonomy (NCBI): domain Eukaryota; kingdom Metazoa; phylum Chordata; class Actinopteri; order Perciformes; family Channichthyidae; genus Pseudochaenichthys; species Pseudochaenichthys georgianus. The sequence continues at coordinate 11,376,822 of NC_047518.2, forward strand.
GTTAACTTTGTGTGGGGCCTCAGGGCCGAGGAGGCTTTTAATGAGTTAAAAAGAAGGTTTACCACAGCTCCCATACTGACTGTTCCTGATCCTCAACGACAGTTTGTTGTGGAGGTGGATGCCTCCAATGATGGGGTGGGGGCCATTCTCTCACAGAGAGCGGCTGGGGATCATAAGATGCATCCTTGTGCCTTTTTGTCTCGCAAACTATCTCCCGCAGAGAGAAACTACGACGTCGGAAACCGAGAGCTGTTGGCAGTCAAGATGGCTCTGGAGGAGTGGAGGCACTGGCTTGAGGGGGCGCCACAGCCGTTCTTGGTTTGGACCGACCACAAGAACCTTCAATACATCCGCAAAGCTAAGAGGTTGAACTCACGCCAGGCCCGGTGGCAACTTTTTTTCAACCGTTTTGACTTTACATTGTCTTTCAGACCTGGGTCCAAGAATGGCAAACCTGACGTCCTCTCACGCCTCCATGACCCAGAGCCCATGGCCAAGGATCCAGAGCCAATCCTTCCACTCTCCCGTGTGGTTGGGGTGGTGACATGGCCTATAGTAGATCAGGTGAAACGTGTCAATGGTGAGGGGCCGAAACCTAGTGGCTGTCCAGTGTCGTGCCTGAATCCATGCGGTCACAGGTTATTCATTGGTCTCACACATTACTGCTCACTTGTCATCCAGGGGTCAAGCGGACCGTATTCGTCGTTCGACAGAGGTTTTGGTGGCCTTCCTTGGTTAAGGATGTCTCCGAATATGTGGTTGCCTGTGTAGTTTGTGCCAGGAACAAGACGTCATCAAAATCACAGATGGGACTGCTGCATAGGGCTGTGCAATTTAATCGATCTTGCGATATATATCGATATTTAATTTTCCGAGAAAGTATCGATATTTCAGCCGCGGGTATCGATACATTAAGTCTGATAACTGTGTTCGTTATCCTCGCGTCCAGGAGAGAAGCTTTAAAAAGGAGACTAATTGAGTCTCTGAGAATGTTCAAATGTATACTTTAATTAATAAAAAGCGCGGTAATGTTACAAGCAGAAGATGGTTCAGTCAGAAAACAGCTGTGTTCTGGCTCTCGTGAGCGAAGGGAAGAGAGCGAGCTCCACCTTTCCAGCTGTTAAATATCCTCTGCTTGCTCCTCCCTGTGGGCCGGTTGGCGCTGCTGGGGATCGGCCCTCCACGTCTCCAATGTTCGTTGTTGCGCATTACAGAGGATTCAGACATTGCACATTACATATATAACTAAACACGCCTTTTCTCCTCCTTATCTCTTTCATGACTTTTCATTTAATACATTTTAAACGCTGTAATCAATACTCCAAAAATACCTTACGGCTGGTATCATTTCCGGTAGTTCCGAATGTTGTCTCATGCTACCCACGTCTGTAAACAAACGTACTCAAATAAACTGTACCTTCATTTAATATTCAGCAATAATAATATCTCAACGTCTATACAGTAGTTGTAGTGTTGAAATCAGTAGGTTTCGGTGTGCAACACTCGTGTCATGTCGCTACTAAATTCACCTCTATAGGAAATTGTGTATTAGCCACATGCTAAATGCTAACCGGAGATGAAGGATTTTCAGAATAAAAGCTCAACAACTGGTTGTGCACAACAACTTCTGGTTTTTCAGTATAAAACAGCATTTAAACTGACGGTATGTTTATGGTACTTTATGCCATCAAAACATTGATTTTAATTTCTAACAAGTCCCATTCAAATCCCCCGTGTTCCGCCACCTGCTGCACCTTTTCATTCTCCATTGTGATACTGCACTTTACAGCTAGAGTTTGCACTGTTTCAATAAATGAAACTAATTTTCTCACCACATCTTTTGATTCATTTTGTCCAGCATTTGCAAGCTGGAGACTCTCTGTCAGAGCCATATATTGTATAATGGATGCTTTCAGTTTTCAGTTGAATTAATTCAATCCAAGTCAATGGAACACTCACAAGATGTCACCAAAATCCCACTGTCCCTTTAAAATCTTTCAGAAAATGATATAAGTATATCGAATCGTATCGAATCGTATCGTTGGCTGAATATCGTGATATATATCGTATCGTTGGCTGAATATCGTGTATCGTATCGTATCGTGAGATTAGTGTATCGCCACAGCCCTACTGCTGCAGCAGGGCTCGACATTAAGGATGGCCCGATGGCCCCGGGCCATCTAGCATTTAGCTCGGGCAATGAAGCCTCACCTGCTGGTTGCCCGATCAGGCAATCTATTATGCCAGTATCATGCAGCTCGCGGATCCAGTAATGAGTGACCCGACAGTAAAACTAAACATATCTATAACTAGTTTAGGTAGTTTGAGAGGTAATTAAAATAGCTAAGTGTGACATTCTAACCTGAAGTGTGTGTTTTGTCCGCTCACCGCTGCATGTGGTCATGCAGAGCTGCGTGTCGAGTCGAGACTCGACACGCAGCAGCTGATCTCTCTCTCTCTCGTCAGATTAGACTTCACTCGCGTTTATGTCCATATCGATCAGATACAGCTAGTTCTAGCTAATGATATGACTACCTGCTTATTAAAAGACACCTAAACAATAAGCATCGCTATGCAACTGGATGAGGCCACAAAGTATAGCGCAGCATTATGCATTTGTTTACATGCCCACCGGAACCCTGAGGCATTACCAACAGATCAACGCACAATCAACCCATCCAGGACATCTCTCTCTCCACATTACGTGTTAGACATTAGAGTTGACTATTTTTGTCTGTCACATAAGTGGCGCAACTGAATACTACCCGGACAATGAATCGAATGCTCCACATTTTCGCGGGAATTTCAGTTTGTTACGGATTCTGATGCTGAATACATAATGATCAAATAATTTAAAGTCAGAGTGTATTACAATGTTTCTTAGTCCACCAAAGCAAGGTGAACAACCTGGAAAGAAGAGAAAGACTAAGCTGCAGCCCCCCCCCGAAAAAAGAGAATCAAAGTCATAGGTATGTGCCCAATAATATTTTCTTCAAAGTAAATATTCAATATTTTTTCTTCAAAAGTAAATATTTTCTTCATAAGTAAATATTTTCCTCATAAGTAAATATGGGCATAACATGTTTTAATAGATACTTTTTTTATGGTGGTCCAGAGACAGGAATATAATTTCACATTTGTTATGATATAAATGATTTTGTATGGTGGTCCAGAGACAGGGATTATAATTTGACATGTTGTATGTGTTTGCAGATGTGCTCATCAAGCACCTGGAGAAAAGATTCCAAGATCTCCAGAAAGGGAGTGTCCCTTCAAAATGTTCCATCTTCAACCCCACTCAATGGCCCTCTGACAGACAGAGGGCCATTGAGTCGTTGAATCAGCAAACACAAACAAGAAGAAGTGAAATTAAGAATAAAATTTAAATTGTACAATATAATATTGTGGTGGTTCATCGTATAATTCTAGAGAATGCACCAGACAGCATCTAAGACCTGCAGGTCCCCCAAACCTTTCGTGTGTCATTTCGTCCGCGCGCATTTTTCAGGGCCATCTCTATTGGACTCAGGGCCATCTGTAAATTAGCTTAGATGTCATGCCCTGTGCAGCCTCTCCCCGTTCCCAGCAGGCCCTGGTCTGACATTTCGTTGGATTTTGTCACGGGTCTTCCTCCATCCAAGGGTAACACCACTGTCCTCACTGTAGTGGACAGGTTCTCTACGATGGTCCATTTTATTGCCATACCAAAGTTGCCGTCAGCTAAAGAGACTGCTCAGGCGATATTGATTCATGTTGTCCGTATTCATGGTATTCCCAGAGACATTGTGTCGGATCGAGGTCCTCAGTTTTCCTCCAGGTTCTGGAAGGAGTTTTGCACCCTCCTGGGAGCGTCCGTCAGCCTCACCTCAGGTTATCATCCCCAGTCCAACGGACAGACAGAACGGCTGAACCAGGAGCTGGAGACGTGCCTGCGCTGCCTGGTTTCTCAGAACCCTGCAACCTGGAGCGAGCATCTGACATGGGTGGAGTATGCACGCAACTCTTTGCCCACCTCTGCTACCGGTCTGTCTCCCTTTCACTGTGTCTTTGGCTATCAGCCTCCTCTATTCTCAGAAACTGAGAAGGAGGTGGTGGTGCCATCTGCTCACGCCTTAGTCAGAAGATGCCACCGTGTCTGGGCTGCAGCTCGTCGGGTCCTCCTGAGGAATTCGGCTCAGATGAAGACGGTGGCGGATCAACGGCGGCGGGCGGCACCTACATACAGACCGGGGCAGCGGGTGTGGTTGTCCACAAAGGATCTGCCACTCAGGGTCTTGTCAAAGAAGCTCGCTCCAAGGTTTGTGGGTCCATTTCCTGTCACTAAAATAATCAATCCTGTATCTGTCCGTCTCCGTCTGCCCAGGTCACTACGGGTTCATTCAACGTTCCACGTCAGCCGAATCAAGCCGGTTCTGGACAGTTCCCTGGTTCCACCCTCCAAACCCTGCTTGCTTTATGTATTCAGTGTGTTATGACCTGTCTACATTAAAACACTTTATTTTGATACTTTGTTTGTCTCTGCATCGTGCATTTGATTCCACGACCTTGTACAGCCCTAACAATACAGATGTGATAACAGAGTTTGAATAGCTGATTGTAAGGGAGGCGTGTGGCGCAGTGGATTAGTGCATTGGTGTTGGGATCAGGGGGTCACAGGTTCAAACCCCACTGCAGTCAGCATGTCGTTGTGTCCCTGGGAAAGACACTTCACCCCAGATTGCTCCTGTGGGGATTGTCCACAGTATTGAGTATGTAAGTCGCTTTGGATAAAAGCGTCTAACAAGTGACGTGTAATGTAATGTAAGACTGTCGACTGATTGACTGAACTGCATGACCAAGGGATTTGCTGATTGGCTGAGAATATAGATGAATTGATTATGTGAAATTGGTCTCTTACCATAATGAGTTGAAATACTGCTGGTAAGATCCTACTGTGTTTGATGAAGCTGAAAAGGGAAGAGAAAAATACACATTAATTGGAGCAGAGGTGGAAAAACGAGGGGCGAGACATTTATTTAATTTGGAGGCAATTCACTGCACTGTTCACACGTGCGCACACACTGGGCTTTTTCATCTTCATTAAGGATGGAGTTCCGCTACAACGACTGCTGTGTGGTGCCAGTGGAATTGGGGAGAGAAGAGAAATAAAAAGAGGAGAAGGGATGAGAACAGATAAAGTGAAATTAGGTAAAAGAGGAGAGGAAAGGACATAGAAAGAGGAGATGAGAGTTAAGAGAACAGGGGAGAAGATTTAGGCAGAGAATAGATGTAGGACAGAAGAATGGATAGAAGTGAGAATAAAAGGAGATGTGGTTGAATCCTCATTGAAAAGAAAGAAATGTGTGTGAGTAGAAGAAAGATGGCTGTCTATATTAGCAATGACATTCTGCCTACTTACTGATTAAGGTTCTTTGATTTGCAACCAATTACTGCGTGGTCGGAGACGTGTCAACCAATATACACACACCTGGCTTGTGTAGGAAAGCAAGAAAGCATTCAGACTGTAATGGGGACAAAGCGGGCTGAAGCAGACAAGTGTTAATATGTTGAAAGCCAGTCCACTGATTCAACAATCTGTCTCTTTATTTTAACTATGAGTTATAGCTTGTCTGGCAGACGGAACTTATAATGATGTGATGTTCTTCAACGTTATCACAATGATGGTGTAACAACAGGTTGGCTTTTTTGATAAAAGTTAGATGTTCCGTTACAATATCAGGTCAAGTCCTTCAAACTTTTTAAAGTGCCTTTCTACTCCTTTTTGCTTTTTTCAGATGCTTGCTTTATGTTTTATATGTGGGCTGAGATCCACTTTGCCTTTTATTGTTGTGTCTGATTACTTTCGCTGTTGCCTGAAACTCACTTTTTACACAGAAATCAATACCAGTTTCATTTCATCTTAATGTGTTCTGAGAATATATTCCCCACACCATTACACCAACTTCTGAGTAAAACTATCAGCATCTGCCAAACACACTGCGATTCATTTGACCAAGTGCTAGTTTTCAGGGGGTAATATCAAATATCGATGCAAAAGAAACTGCAAAAGCTTCTACTTTAGAATTGTTTTATTAACAATTTTTGGGCGCTAGCCACAACATTTTATGTTATGTTATGTATCTTATGTTGATGAGTCTTCATTTCTTTGTTTTACGCCTGATTCTTTAGTTGGACCATAACTGATCTGACAGTTTCAAAATGCATTAAAACATCTTCCTCCCTACTTCGTCCATCATCCATAAAGGGGACATTCAAGGCGAGCAAGTGGTCATGTTTATGACATTTCTATTTCTGCTGGCATAAAACCAAAGGAAAACAAACATCCAAGAGTGAAGAAGTAGGTCATTTTCACAAAAATGCCAACAAATAGTCTGAAGAGACCGGCACAGACAAATTCAAAGACAAGAGAGGGCCAATGCATATTCAAGGACGGGAAAGACATTTGGTTGTTTATGAACGAACTCTGATCATGCGATGTAATCTGTGTCATGTCGTGCACGCTCTTTGCAAGCCCCTTGCCTGAAGCAATGGAAGTATTTTCAGTAAGTGAGAATGCTTCTCACACGGACAATCTCCTGATGTGCGCTACATGTGTGAAAGGGGATTTATGTCCAGACCTGATCTCCAGACAGGAGTTCATACAAGTAGACAGCATTAGCTTGTGTTTGTGGATGACGGATAGCCTCCCATTAGGAAGGTGACAGGCTGAGAGATGACAGGACAGGCCAGCACGACATGATAAGCTGGACCACCTTTAAACGACAAGCCATGTATCAACAGACACACTGCACAACACCAGACATTGAACAACCCGTAGCACAACAGACTGCCTAAACCAAACCTCACATTAGAGACAACAATGAAGTTAGATTCACCTCTGCTGTCCTTGTCATATTATTCTCAGTGAGCTACACGTGTAGCTCTCTAAAGCTTTGTCTGTGATATTTAAAGTGAATAGTGGACTTTGCTATTTCAAGTGAAGAGATAAATCAGGGGTGGCCAACCCGCGGCTCTCGAGCCGCATGCGGCTCTTTAACCAGTTTCATGCGGCTCTTCAGTTCATATCGAATTTTATATGTGTGAGTGTGGGGGAGAGACACGGACTCCTGGCAGTTAAACCTGATATTTAGTAGGTCTGTTAAGTATTGAATGCTGATAATTCTCATGTAATTTGGCCGGTCAAAGTTGTTTGGGCTCGGATAAAATCGCTCCGTTACTTTCGTCCCGTGTTACTTTCGTCCCGTGTTACTTTCGTCCCGGCTCTCCCTACGTGTGTATGTGTGGTGTCAGGTGTTAGTATGAGAGGATGACAGCGTGTCTGTCAACATTTTGATGTGGCCCAAGAGCCAATCACAATAATACCTGCGATGCAGTGAACCAATCACCTTTGAGGGGGGGGGGGGGAACCTATCGTTGATTAAACACTATCTGACCATGAACTGAGTTTGATCCTAAAATGACAGGGAAGAAATGCACAGCTAAGCGAAAATATGAAGACGAACATAAGAGAGAGGGACTAAAGGGCGAAAGTTAAAAATGCTGGCTGACCTAGTGCAAAGTGTATTAGCGTTTGTTAACAAACTAAAACTGTTTAAGACACATCTTCAAAAAGGGAGAATTCGCACATGTTCCCTCTCTGCTAAAAGCAAGCCCACAAGCCACCTGTGCCACCTGTGCCACCCGGAAAAAGCAAACAGCCCGTTATGCAACATTGGTTGAAACCCTGCAGGAAAACTTTGCGACACGGTTCCATGATCTACATGTGAAAAGGCCACAGATTACGTTCCTCGTCGATCCTTTTAATGCTGAGACGGACTGTTTGAAAGCCCCGCTGGTCAAGGACGAGGCGGTGGCCGAGTTGGAGATGATCGAACTTTCAGAGGATGACTGACTGAAACCTGTTCTGAGGGAAGGGGCCCTTGAGTTCTGGAAAACTGTGCCAATCACAACATACCCCAATGTCAAACGGGCTGCGCTAAAGCAACTTTCAATGTTTGGGTCAACATACGCCTGTGAGTCTGTGTTTTATACCCTGAAACACGTGAAATCCAAGCATCGATCTGTTCTGACTGACACACATGTGAGAGAATTGCTTCGAGTGGCCACAACGGTATACATGCCAGATTTGAGGAGGATTGTTCAAAGCAAGGAATGTCAGAAGTCCCACTAATTTAAAGTGAGATAAAAAACCTTTTCAATTTTGTTTACTGAGAGTTTGTGTGTGAGTGCACACAATGTTCATTGTTATGTTGTTATGTTAACTGGCCTCTGAATACTGGTAGGAGAGGTTTAATTCAGTTTCTGTCAATATTATGGTGTGTGACATTTACAACAAATCTGTCTGAGCAAAGCTATATGTGTCTATCTGTGTGGGGTGTGTGTATGTGTATGTGTGTGTGTGTGTGTGTGTGTGTGTGTGTGTGTGTGTGTGTAAAGTTTTAGATTTTAATTTTGTCTGTGTGAGAGAGAGAGGGGAGGAAGACAGTGAAGGAGCACAGAGAAAGGCTGAGAACAAAAGAGGGAAGGAGGGGGGGGTGTGCACACGCATGTGTGACTGTGTTTGATGTGGCTCTTTGCAGTAACATAGTAAAAATGTTGGCTCTTAACCTCTGACTGGTTGGCCACCCCTGAGATAAATGATCTTAGCATTTGGAAGTTTCAGTCACTACAACATTCTCTCCTAGAGGGTTGTCAAATGTTCCCAAATGATGCAAATTCATAAGTTTCTTTATAGTTTTAAGAATATTCTTTATAATTTTTGTAATATGTTGTCATGCATTTATTCACAACAGAAAGCAGCCCAGTAAAACAGTTTGTTGCATTTAAAGACTAAGTGTGTGCAAACGACCACCTCCGTGTTTTAAAATACATAATGATTCCAATTTCCTCTTGCTTAGAGACACTTGGGTGTCCAAATCACAATAGGCGCATTCACACCGCATTACTTTTCCCACAAAGGTTCATGAGAACTTAGTTCATGAGAACTCTTTAGTTGTCATTAACTAAGTACAGATCGCGTTCACACCGGAATAAGTCCCTGGGGGTGGATTAGGCAAATGAAGCCGGAGCTCATTTCTTGACAGCGTGTCAGAGAGAACAGTCGCAATTTTTAGAGGCTCCCACTACCTGTTAGCATCTGGCATCTGTTAGCATCTAGCTCTCCTGCTCACAAACATTTAGCCATCCCTGCTTATACAAGTAGTAGTTTTAGTTGTCTGCGGTCTGCGGAGGCCAACTCCCACCTGTCGAGTGCGGCTGTACTGAGGTGTTTTTCCTCCGGAGACGGAGCGAAGAGATGGAGCGGCTCCACCTGTTGCTGCCTGCGATCTGCGATCTACGGAGGCCTGCTCGTCGGGAAGAGACGGAGCGGCTCCACCTGTTTGCTGCCTGCGATCTACGGAGGCTTGCTCCCACCTGTAGAGTACGGCTGCACTGGAGAGGTTTTTACCTCGGAGTCGTCGCGGAGAGACGGAGTGGCTCTACCTGTTGCTGCCTGCGATCTGCGATCTACGGAGGCCTGCTCGTCGGGAAGAGACGGAGCGGCTCCACCTGTTTGCTGCCTGCGATCTACGGAGGCTTGCTCCCACCTGTAGAGTACGGCTGCACTGGAGAGGTTTTTACCTCGGAGTCGTCGCGGAGAGACGGAGCGGCTCTACCTGTTGCTGCCTGCGATCTGCGATCTACGGAGGCCTGCTCGTCGCGAAGGGACGGAGCGGCTCCACCTGTTTGCTGCCTGCGATCTGCGATCTACGGAGGCCTGCTCCCACCTGTAGAGCACGGCTGCACTGGAGAGGTTTTTACCCCGGAGTCGTCGTGGAGAGACGGAGTGGATCCACGCTTCGGGCTTGGCCTGCTTCCACCGGGCGTGTGCTGCTGTGCGAAGGAGGATTTTACCACGGTTGGGGCCTGCTTTGCACCCGTCCTGGTTCTGCTGTTGCAGAGAGGCCTGCTTTCACCCCGGGGATACCACGGAGGGACCGGAGCGCTTCCACGCTGCTGCTTTCGTCTGTCCTTTGCTGCTGTGCTGATTTTGCTCCAGGAACATCGCGGATTCTGTGTGCTGGTCTGGGAAAATGGCCCATATCGGGATTCTGCTGTGCCTGTTAACTATTTTGGACTATGAGAAGATCTCTAGTCATTCTGAGGAGTCTACTGGATTCAGGTCTGTTCTGCCACCTGCAGTGGGCATCCCCTGCAAAGGTTCGGATGTGTTACACAAACAATTACCGGTTGCCTTGTCACAGACAATCTGCTCGACAAAATATGTTTGTCTTTTTTGTTTTCCTGCAATGATGGTTCTTCAGGACTGCTTCTTAAGCTCTAATCACACTCTCGCAGACTTTTCCGGTGTTTCTAAAGTAGATGACAATGTATGTGTGTCGTTTAAGAGGAAAAGATGCCTGTTTTTGTTGTTGTTATTACTGTCAGGAAATGTACAACCTAACCCTGGTCCGCCCAGTAGTAGTAGTCAGATCGCTACTCCTGCTGATTTTAAAGCTAGGTCTGGGTTGGGTTTCATCCACTTGAATGTGCGCAGTCTGTTAGGTAAACTAGATTTTGTCCGTATTTGGGCGAGCTCGACTGACGCTGACGTCATTGTTTTATCAGAGACATGGCTAAATAAATCTATTTTGGCCTCTGACATTGCCTTAAATGGTTATAATGTGTATCGTACCGACCGGCCTAATAAAGGTGGTGCCGTTGCCATTTATGTTAAGAATAAGTTCAGTGTATCCACATTAGTTTCCAAATCTATCAGTAAGCAATTTGAATATTTAGCCTTAAATATAGAAATGGCAAAGGGTCAACAGGTCATGGTCGTGGTCATGGTTACAGACCCCCCTCAGCTGTCAAAGACTCCTTGTCTTTGCTAGCAAATCTTTTATCGCAACTAGACTACAAGGAAATAGTCCTACTTGGAGATTTTAACTGGGACTGGTTAACTGCAGTGTCAGAGGATTTTAAAAACCTTTGTATCTTTTTGAATGTTACTCAGATTGTTGACAGTCCTACTCGCCCTAACATTAAGTCCCCTAATAAATCCTCCCTAATTGATCTCATTCTAACTAATATTCCCTATAAATACTCAGCTGTGGGAGTATTTGCGAATGATCTGAGTGACCACTGTGTTGTAGCCACAATTAGGGACACAAAAGTCCAAAAGGTTAAACCTCGTATTATCATCAAGAGAGACATAAAACATTTTGTGGAGCAGGGTTTTGTGCATGATCTGTTTGGTTTTGATTGGGGAAAAATCGATTTGTGTGCTGATGTTGAGACTGCATGGTCTTATTTTTATCTTGGTTTTATGGAAATTATAGATAGACATGCACCCCTGCGTACATTTAGAGTGAAGGGACGAGACAATCCTTGGTTTTCTGCTGAATTGTCTAGTCTCCTACATGAGAGAAACAAGGCATGGGCAAAGGCTAGGAAATCAGGCTCAGAGGTAGAATGGCTGCGTTTTAGTCAAAAGTGCTAAATCAAAGTAGTATCTGTCAGTAACCACAAAGAACCTGAACAACCCTAGAAAATTCTGGAAAGCCATAAAATCGATATCCACCGGTGATATCCGTAATGAGCTACCTCCGTGCCTTACCACAGCATCTGGCAATATATCGGATAGGGCTACCATGTTAAATTGTTTTAATGAGCATTTTGTGTCCTGTGGCTCTCTGTTTCATTCCGTTTCTAATTCTGCTACTATCAACACCACAGTCGTTGACTCAGAACAATGTGGTCTGGAAAACCCTTTCAGTTTTACTCCTTTTACTGTTGATGTTGTTCGTGAAGTCTTAACCAAGTTAGATCCTAAAAAGCCGGCTGGTCCGGACAACGTAGAACCTTTCTTTTTAAAGATAGCTACAGATGTTATTGCTCCACCTCTTACTACTCTTTTTAACCTCTCTCTCAGCATGAACAAAATCCCAAAAGTATGGAAGTCATTTTATGTCCTGCCACTACTAAAAGGAGGGGAGGCCACCGTATTAAACAATTATAGACCCATCTCTAAATTGTCAGTTCTGGCCAAGGTTCTTGAACGCCTAGTGAGTGAACAAGTAAATGAGTTTTTATGTACAAATGACATCCTGTCTAAACATCAGTCAGGCTTCAGAAAGCAACATAGCACCATCACTGCCACAATGAAAGTGGTAAATGATATTACGAGTATTTTAGATAATAAGCAGAGTTGTGCAGCTCTATTTGTTGACCTATCCAAAGCTTTTGATACCGTTGATCATCGCATTTTGAAGCAGAGGCTGGTCAGTATTGGCATATCCAGCCATGCAGTGGGGTGGTTTGTGAACTACCTCTCTGAAAGGTCCCAATGTGTTCAGTTTGATGGGCTGTCTTCTGAGTGGTTAAACATCCCTAATGGTGTACCACAAGGTTCTGTTTTAGGTCCGCTATTATTCTCCATATATATTAATAGTTTAGGTGAAAATGTCGAAGGAGCAACCTTACATTTTTATGCGGACGATACCGTTATGTACTGTGCAGGTCCTTCGATTAACGAGGCTGTTGTTAAATTACAGGCTGTTTTTAACATTATTCAGGCTCAGCTCTCTGAGCTTAAGCTTCTTTTAAATGTGGATAAAACCAAGGTAATGCTCTTTTCTAAAGCTAAAAATACACCGGAGACTGCTTTGGATATACTACGCAAGGAATACAACTTGAAGTGGTTACCTGTTACAAATACCTGGGTATCTGGCTTGATGATTGTCTCACTTTTACATTTCATGTAAATAACCTGCTTAAAAAGCTGAGGGTTAGGCTAGGTTTCTTCTACAGGAACAAGTCCTGTTTCTCGCTTGAGGCCAGGAAAAGGCTAGTCACTGTGACCTTTTTACCTGTGCTGGACAATGGTGATTTGTTATATATGAATGCACCTGCCAATTACCTGAGCAAGTTAGATGCTGCGTATCACAGTGCACTGAGATTTTTGACAAATTGTAAATCACTTACGCATCACTGTACCCTGTATACCAAGGCGATTCTGCCATCACTTACTGTACGGAGGCTCAGAGACTGGTACTTTTTCATTTACAAAGCCATGTTGGATAAACTACCATCTTATATCTGCTCCCTGATCTCTCGGCGAATTGAAAGTACTTATTGCCTGAGATCGCATGCTGTGGTTTTATTAAATGTGCCAAGTGCTAGGACTGTCTTAGGGAAGAAAGCTTTTAGATGTGCAGCTCCACTAACTTGGAACAGTCTGCAAAAAGAATGGAAAATTACCAAGCAAGTACCACTACATGTTTTTAAAGCTCGGTTGGATGCTACAAAATCAGATGCTGTTGGCACCTGTACATGTGGTTAGATATGTAAATTGTAATCCCTGTACATTTTGCTGTATGATGTCCTTTTGTTGTTCTGTTGTTTATATTTTTATGTCTTCTTGTGGAACCTACTGCTGCAGGTCTCCCTTGAAAAAGAGATCATTGATCTCAATGGGATTTTACCTGGATAAATAAAGGTTTTGAATTTAATTGAAGCCGCTGACATCACTTCTTCTTCTTCTGCTTTGGGTTTACTGGCAGGCCGCAAACCACTTCACGGCGTATACTGCCGCCCAAAGTCCCCGGCCGGAAGTCCCCGGAGTTGGGGACAGGCTTCAGTAGAAGCTGCTGGGACTCCCAGCAGCTTCTACTGAAGCCTTCCGAAGTAAATCGCCAGAACGCCGACACCTCCTCATCTCCACCGCTCCCATGTTTTATTTTTTGTTGCCATAAGTTAGTCTCTCTGCGTTTCTGCGCTAGGCTAATGCTAATAATGCTAATTCGAGGATAATAAAATGGCGGCTTCACAAAACTTTTTTGGGAGTTTTACGGGGCGTGGTTTGCAATCCGCCCAGCCAATCAGAAATAGGAACCTTTTTCTCAGGGACTGAAAAGGGGGTAAAACGGTTCTCATGAACTAATTTTAGTACCGGCTCTTTTTGGTGTGAACGCGACAAGAGTTCTCATGAACTAAGTTCTCATGAACCTTTGTGGGAAAAGTACTGCGGTGTGAATGCGCCTTATGGTAATTTGATGAAGTCATGGTTTTGCAAGCTTTTAACTTTAAAAAAAAATCACATGGGCAAGTAATGTGAGTTGTAGTGAATATTCTACAATCACAATACAATAGCAATCCAATGTATTTGAGAAAACATAATCTGATACTTGGTTGATTAAACATGGCATGTGTGAAAAGGCCACATCCACACATTTGGTACACAGACAGTATGTATGGGGACATTAAAACACGCACACACACACACACACACACACACACACACACACACACACACACACACACACACACACACACACACACACACACACACACATACGGACACACACACACACACACACACACACACACACACACACACACACACACACACACACACACACACACACACACACACACACACACACACACACACACACACACACACACACACACACACACACACACATTCTTTGGCTAAAGGTCACAGTAAATGTAGTTGTTTGAAGGTGTGTCTGGGCTGTGATAATGCAGAGAGAAAGAGCAGGCTGCCTTCACAACGCTAATGTCCCCAATTTACCATCTAATTACCGCTCGGCTGGCTTCATAGCCACACTTATCTAACCAAGACCCAGGCAATTTAATTTCTGATTGTATAACCGCGGTGATGGAGGGAGAGTTGTGGAGAGAGGGCACAGAGAAAGAGAGAAACGAGGACTAATGTTCATAAATTACAGATGGTGCGAGAAAGACGAGGGAGGAAGAGGGAGAATGTGAAATATTGTTAATAATGTCAGAGGGAAATGAGTGAGAGAAAACAGAGATGTAGAGAGGAGAGTGCTGACACCAATTTGAAAAGTTCACGTCACTCGACTTCTGTCAAGGAAATAAGGGAATGAGGAGAGGTGGAGGAAGGGAAGGATGGAGACGAGATGGGCGGAACATTACTGATAAGAGAAGTAGTGGGGAATTCAGATATAAGGGTGACCTTTGAACCCAAGGATGGTGTGAAGAGATGGAGGGGAAGTGGAATTATAGTGATAAGAGGTGTGTTGAGTTAGTAATGCTGAAGTAGATAAAATAAGTGGATGGGAGAGGGGACAAAAATGAAGGGGAAGGACGAAACAGAAGGTTAACTATCAAGGTTGAAAATTAATACTTAGTAATGAATGATTCATATAGAAGTGTTGATAAAACAGCACCGTTGTCCGTGCTTCCTAAGCGCTAGGAAGTGATGATGTTGATTCACACTTCATACTATTCAATACTCGTCTTTCACCTTTTGTTAACATTTTCTCTCCTTCCCAACTGAATCTCCTTGTCTATTTATTTCTTACTTTCTTCATCTATCCTTTCTCCCAAGCATACATTAACTTCTCTCTTTCTTTCTTTATGCCCCCATTTTTACCCTCACCTTCCTTGTCAGTCAACAGCTAAAATAGAAGCCAGATGACCAGAGAATCAAGATGTACTGACAGCTGCTGTTAGAACACGTCCATCAGACCCACGTAGATCATTGCAAGCACCAGTAAGACGCATGCCCACACACACATTTGCACACACAAGTGGACCATCTCATGGTTAGAATAAGGATCAGCAGATTCTCGGTGCAACCAAACCAGAAAACCCATCAACTGACTGCATCCCCAAGACATGTTTTTTTAATTCATGTATAGCAACATTACTTTGACGCTATGCGGTAGTGGATTTTATGCAAGCAATAATTACGGTTGTTGATCTAAAGATAGTGTGCAAAGAAGTATCAACACATCTCAAAGGATACAGCACTTTATGCGTGCAACTAAACCCATTACTCAAGTAGAAAACACTGGCTTCAAGATGGGAGGAAAATGTGTTTGTGCATGAATCATGAATCCATGTGTCTGCGTGTGCGTCGTTGTGAATACAATTCAGTGAGTAATGATTTACACAGCTGAACTGGGAATAACCAGCCGTGCCTAAAATGTGGCTGTGTGTGTGCGCCTGCCAGGACTGCAAAACACTTTTAAATTACCACAGCTCAGTCTTGGCCAGAGTCAAAAATATCTCAAGTTTACAAAAACATTTTCACAAAAGTTCAGTTACTATAAGAAAGAATAAAGTATATTAAAGGGGCCCTATTTTCCTTATTTTCCAGTTTCATATTTGTATTTTATTTCATATTTGCCCGATTGGTTATATGGCCTGCTCTGTTGTTATTGGTGAATCGCTTAGTGATGCCCCGCACCTAAACATAAGCTCATTCTGCACACATTGAGTTGCAATGCATTTAACATTATGCAAAGTAAATGCAGAGACACAAACGACGTGGCACGAATGATGACATTGGCGAGACTCGCATCATTTGCGAGAGTCAAAAGCCAATCAGCTTTGAGAATGTCAGACTGATATCACTGATCGTGAATCAGAAAACCAAAACAGGAGCCGTTGGCTCTGGGCAACGGCACACGGCTCCTCATATCTGTTCAGAAACTGGAGAAAAGTTATAAATGACTGTCTATGGCATGGCAAATACAGTTGCTGCTATATTTATGTCTGTCTGGAATTGCTGTGAGTGTGGACAGAGCAGCTTCAACGGTAGCTTATCCGGATCGATCCGATCTCCATTAAAAAAACACGCATTTTAAATGTTTTTCGACTGTCGTCTTGTAAGCACATTTCAAAGCATTAATTCATGGTTTCTACTGACCGCTATGATTATGTAGTTATTTCTGCCCCATTTTGAAACGTGTATTACAATTAAATCACTGTAAAATGTGTTCATTTTTGTTGTTATCTACCATAGTATCTACATATAGATGAGCCCTGCATCATCGCCAGTACGTCTTGTTTGAGTGTGTGTGTGTGTGTGTGTGTGTGTGTGTGTGTGTGTGTGTGCAGTACCTGCAGATGTGCGTGCTGTGTTCAGTCATCGATACCAGCAGTTTGAGTGCGTAGAGTGGGATAGGCTCTGCTGCTCGAAGAAGAGTCTCGTACCTACACAAACACGCATTAGAACAATATTTGGCTTTCATGGTGTAAATAATAAATGTACTGTTCTAATCATTAGTAACTGAGTGTAAACTGGAAACGCTCTGGAGAGAGGGATGGTGAGAAGGGGGAGGGTAGAAGTGGAGTTACAATAGGAGACGAGGAGAGAACAAATATATATGGGAAGAGGAGAAGAGGAGAGAAGTGAGTGTGAGAAGGAGAAATGAAAAAAAAGGTGAACAAGAGGTACACATGAGGTAACACTGAGAAAGAATTACGCTTAAAAAAAGGGAAGCTATGAATAGTAATGGTATAGGGGGAGACTGTATAGCTCAACATAGAGGGTTGGAAGTAAAGTGAGAGAAACGCAGCACAAATGTCAACCTCTATTTTCCAGTTTTGTTACTCTGTCATGAACTTCTACAAACTGCTCTCAGCAGAATGCACTGTTGTTTGAGGCTTACACTCGTAAAACAAATGCTTTCCAATGTGTTTGACAATTAAAAGGATGTGATATGAACCAAAAGAAGATGGAAGGACACTAGTATTCATAACAGGATTGTAACTCCCCCAAAATATCAGTTATTCATCATAGAAAGATGGTTGGATATTATCTCCTTGAAAGAGTGCTAGCTGCTTAAGCATAGGACAAGGTACAGTAGGACTTCATGGAACATTGTCTAAAGTGTGAAACAGGGGTTAAAGGAAGTGTTGTTTTAATATCGAGAAACATATTCAATAACAATACCACTGACATCAAATGATTTTGGTCTTTTGGACTTATTCCTAAAGTATCAACATCTGATTGGTTACCTTGTATTGATGTTAAAATGCCATTTTGGTCAGAAACAAAATGGAGGGACGGAGGAGGGACACAGAGACAGTATAAAAGAGATTTTTAGAAAGAGTCTGACAAACCTTGGAAGCAGGGATTTAGTGACCAGAGCAAAGATTTGATCATAGGAGCTTCCAGCATCCCTTCTTTCAGCAGGATTTCTTCTTTCCTCTGTTCCTTTCTCCTTTTTCTCTGTCTCCTCCTCTCCTTCTGTTCCATCCCTCCCCTGGACCAGCAGGACAAGACTGAGTTCGGAGAGCACCCTCAAAACAAACACAGACCACTCCACTGGAGCACACACGGAGAAAGATATTATTCACATGGAATAAAGAATTGTTTAGAACAACGATAAATTACACGTCAAACAAGTAAAATGGGAAAGTCTGTATACATATTCATTACGATATAGAGTAGTTATATATATATATATATATATATATACAAGAATATATACATTCTCTTACATAGGTGAATTCAGAGCACAACTCAATATTATACGCTCTTTAATATTAAACTAAATAGTGTGACATGAGACACTGGCAGTAGCGTGGTTTGTGCAGTAACCATTCGGACTAATACCCCTATCTCTTATTTCCTACTCGTTCCAATTTGCCATTTCCTCTGTTCACTTTTCTTCCTCCCTCTCTCTGACATTTGCTTCAATTTCCACATATTCTCACTCTCTCTATTCTCTCTCCCCGGTCCAAAATGCCCTTCCATCTCTCTTACCATTTCTGCTGAAAGCCAGTGTTGTCAGAGGAGGCAGGATGGCATCCACAACCTTCAAGAGAGGTAAATAGACAGACACATATTTGTTTACACGTGTAACTCAGCATTGCGACCAGGAAGCCTTGTAAAAAGCTGATACTCAGTGGCAAAACAATCTTAGGATTTCGCACAATTATTATGTTGTGTTAAATAAGTTCATCTGCCGATAATGTCTGTGCAACAGACATGAAAAAACTCAGGCCAAAACTGGGTGAAATACTGTAGCAGCAGAAATGAACTTTAGAAACTCACTGCTGAACAGAATCTAAATATATATTAGCAACAGTTCAATATTGTGTCCTTTCATTGAAGGGGGGAGAGCAATTTCCGCCTTTCCACTGAAAAACTACTTAATATACGGCACATCTGAAAACAGGACGTCTTTTTTGATTAAACTGAATAAAAGACACTTCATTGTATTAATTCAGTGGGCATCGTCCACACAGACCACACACAGAGGATCACATTACCATGGAAATGCAATGTTGTATGATCCATTTAAAACACACACACAAACGTGCATACACACAAACACATAAATGAACTTTCTCAATTCCTAATATAGACATGTATCTGTATTGCATGAATTTGCATGATTACTTATATTACCATAGAAACAACACTAATGCTGAGTGAGAGGTCATTTCATTGAAAGCCAGAGCGAGGAAACTACAAAGGATGTTTTCCACCACTTAATGATGTGTATTAATATAACAACCATCAAAAGACTGTGTGTGTGTGTGTGTGTGTGTGTGTGTGTGTGTGTGTGTGTGTGTTTGTGCGTGTGACATGTCTGAAATCCTTTCTTGTCCCCATTTTATGTTTTAGCTCTCTTACCAAGTCACCTAGTAACCTCATCTACCTATTTTACATGTGCAAAAGCTGCCAAAGAAGACCGTATTCACTGCAGTCAATACAAACATAGTTTGATTATTTTTCCAATATACCTGGGGGTTATACTACGAAGCAGTATTTTCGCTTACTTCAGGGAAAACTCGGGCTTTCCGGTCCTACGAAGCTGGTTCTCTTTTTAGCAGGCTAGATCTCCATGGTAACTTATGCTGTGCGGCTAACCTGGTCCGGACCAGGTTAGGTTGCAGGCTAAGAGCTCAACTCAGTGAAAGCACCGCCTGCTGACCAATCAGAGCTCAGTGTGCGGAGTTTAAAGCGATCAAGTCATATTACAGGAGAAAGGAAATACAGAAAAGCTGCCGTTGCAGGAAAGACGGCCGGCAAAAATCACCGACTGTGTGAACGTGAACATGAATAGAATATCACCTCCCATCTTCAGAGCAATCTGACTATTATAACATTAGCGTTAAGAAAGCTTACTTAAATATCTGCCACAACAAAAGTACATTAAGTACAGTCCGCGGCATATCACTTCATAATGTATCATATCTCTCCTTATCTGAGTCAGCTGAGCCGTATCTGGCCGTGCAACACTCACAGTGTCACATACTGTATGCAGAAGTATTATTTTAAGCAACACATTAAGTTGACGAAACACTCGAGACAAATGTAATTAAAGTCAGATCGTGTTTTAGACGGGGCAGTGATATCATAAACCTGTTAATGTACGCATTCAAACACTTTTTCTTTTTCCAGCTGTATTCACCTTGCAGGTGCAGCTCTGTGGCTTTTATCCTGGATAAAGTGTTTAAGTCATGGATGTTTAAAGTTTAACTTCTTCATTTTTGACTAGTATTAAAGTTCACTTTTCATTCAGGAAGTATGACGCTGCGCTGTCAGTGCGCTTCTCCATGTTTGTGATTGGTCGAATGCTCCAGATACCACCCCTTTCATGTGAACGCGCACCTAACTAGATAGGACACGGCTGGCTTGAGCGATCCACTTGATAACCAGCGTCGTAGTACAGTTTAGCGAGAGCGCGTATGTTTTGGATTAGGCCAACCGGCTAACTCAAACATATCCAGGTTAGGTTGAACCAGCTTCGTAGTACAGGCCTCTGCTGTGCTGAAGCTACTGTCTACCATTCATTCAACAACAAATAGGCTAATGGTTAGCATGCAGCTCCTAAAAAGAGACAGAAGTGTATGAAGATGCTCAGTATTTATTGGCCTTACTAGAAGACTGAATGCTTGATAATGCCGCAAACAACACAACAATCACCATCCTCTTTTTGAGGATGGTGATTTACCCAAAACAACTAATTGAAATATTATTGATCAACGTTGTTAATCAACTCAATTTGATAAGGTTTAAGAGTAACCACTGGACAGATTGTAGCCCCTACATTAATTTGACTATCAACTGGGACACTCAGTTAATTGCTCTCCATCACTACTTGATATCATTTGGCAGTGCTTACATAGCTAAAATGTTTAACTTTTTAAGATGACTAAAGCACAAATAACGTTCTGGTTCTGTTGGCCAAATTTCCTGCAAACTTTACTTTGTATTAAGTATTCTGAGAGGTAAAGTAACTCAAACAGCACTGAGTGTCCTTGTCCAGCGGGCATTACAAGTTAATCTGAGCTGGCTGTCGGTAATTAAAGTGTCTTCCTGTGTTATTGACTATCAGTAGCAGCAAACCTCCTCTCTGCTCCTATTCTGTATTCCTCATCTCTTTTATTTTATTTCCCTCCATCCTGTCTGCTTCCTGCTGCTTTCTACTTCAATATGTCAATAGTCATTAAACACAATTTCTGCGTCCTATCGCATGCACATTCACACACACACACACACACACACACACACACACACACACACACACACACACACACACACACACACACACACACACACACACACACACACACACACACACACACACACACACACACACACACACACACACACACACACACACACACACACACACACACACACACACACACACACACACACACACACACACACACACACACACACACACACACTCTTAGAAACAGACAAGTTTAGAATGAGGCTCCGTTGGTTCAATAGTTGATTAGTGTCTTGCCTAATAGCACACAAGGAGACCCTCTGTCCTCTGACCACTAATAGCCAGGTTTGATATACTGGAAGATACATGCTGAATATAAAACCTGGGGCACTATGAAATGGACAAATACTGGAGATATTAATAAAGACTCCTGACCATTCTTATATGCCTCACTTTTTCTCTGCAAGTTGTCTTATAACAGCAAAGCAATGTATTACTTGTGTTTTTCTAAAATAGTAAACAATAAAACATGGATAGTAGAAATCTGATGGTTGCAGGATAATGACTGTTCGTGTCATTCTTTATTTCTTTAATAAAGTCTCTGCAGACAGTCAGTCAGACAGAAATATATGGGCTCAGAACAGTCTCATAATACCCACATGCGCACAGAAGGATTCACACTTGTATTTCATGATCCACACTTGTGTTTTTCAATGCACACATAAATGTGTTCCGTTTCATATACATGTAAATAAAATCCAAATACAGAAAAAAGTTTTACATATCTATTTTTGATCATCACATATTTATTTTCCGTTTAAAACCTCTGCACCTACAAAAAAAAAACGCTTTCTGTGCACGGATCGCTGTGCATTCGTGTGTGGGTTTTTTGAGACTCCCCTGACGGTCAGCCGATTCGTACTTGTAATTTTTCTATCTATAGCCAATCAGATGTCTCCTTCATTCTAAGCCAATCACATGAGCGCGCCCCCACGAGGGTAGATTTCTTGCGTTCATGACGTAGCGCTTCATGTACGCATTTTGCGCAGTCCGGAGCTGACAGCTCCATGGAGCCTGCCTGCAGGCGCTAATCTCAGGACACCTCCACTCTCAGTACATTGCCACTTTCCGAACAGGAAATGCACGCAAATAAAAGCCTTTATATTATTAAGGTACAGCACCACTTCCCGAACCATTGATGAATGCTTGTGTACACAAAAACGGAAGGCAAAACCGTTTTAAATGTGTGTTTCCTGTATGGCGAATACAGCTGCTTTATTTATGTCTGTATGAAGTTGTTGTGAGTGTGGAGGGAGCAGCTACAGGTTAGCTTAGCCTAATCGATCAGTGCACTACGAAGCCAGTGCTAGACAGTGAACTGTCAATGGGGGGAGCCCGCCGGTCATTATCGGCCGATATTCACTCTTAATAGTTTGATCGGTGCTCTCTATAAAGGCCGATCAGGAGAGCTGGATCTGATCGATATGGACATAAACGCGAGTGAAGTGTAACCGGACGCGAGAGAGAGATCAGATCAGCTGCTGAGTCTGACGGAGACACGCCGCTCTGCATAATCACCTGAAGCTCCGCCCTCTGTTTAGCGAGCTGTCCGGACTGCGCAAAATGTGTATATGAAGTGTCATGAACGCAAGAAATCATACCCTTGTGGGGGCACGCTCATGTGATTGGCTTACAATGAAGGAGACATCTGATTGGCTATAGATAGAAAACAAATGGTACGTACAAAAGTACGAATCGGCTGACCGTCAGGGGAGTCTCAAAAAACCCACACACGATTGCACAGCGATCCGTGCACAGAAAGCGGTTTGTGTTTGCAGATGCAGAGGTTTATACGGAAAACAAATATGTGAGGATCAAAAATACATATGTAAAACCTTTTGAAACGGAACACATTTGTGTGTGTATTGAAAAACACAAGTGTGAATCCTTCTGTGTGCATGTGTGTATTATGAGACTGTTCTGAGCCCATAGAAAGAAAGGTACATACACACACACACACACACACACACACACACACACACACACACACACACACACACACACACACACACACACACACACACACACACACACACACACACACACACACACACACACACACACACACACACACACACACACACACACACACACACACACACACACACACACACACACACACACACACACACACACACACACACACACACACGGTCAGGGCTGTAGCAGGTAGACAGACAGGAAGCAGGTTACATGCAGACTTACAACAGCAGAATGATGTGGAGTGATCAGAGCATGGTGCTGACTCAGGACTTCCACAATGGACAGAGATGTCCTAATCAACTCCTCACATACAGCTGCGCCTGAACAGAGAATCAAACATCATTCTGAACCATCTGCTTCATAATAAAGGGGGATGACCCAGTGCGGAGGGTGGTTGATATGCAGCTTCTCCAGGTGAGTGAACTATGGATGACCCTGCACTCTGCAACTCACCCTGTGCATACGCTTTAGAACTCATGCCACCTGTATCTCCAAGGCTTAACTTCTCTTACATATTGATATTTTTCTTCTTATGTTCCAAAGACAACTTGTGAGTGTGTAAGTAGGGCCTTCACTGAACTTTAAGCTAAAGAAATATGTAATGTTGTTTTAAAGACAAGCTGCTTTATTCAGTAAAATGTTGGTTCCAAAAGGAAAAAAAGGTAATAATGATCATTAAAGCAAAACTTAATCCAGGAAACATGAAAATGGTTGCATAGTAGTACGTTTCATCAAAGTAAAATATTGTAGACTCTTAAAGGGAAATGGAAACACTTTTCAAACTGCTTTCCATGCGACAATATTACCATTAGGAAATGTATTTATCTAGTCTATTTCCAATGTAAACGATCGAGATACGCGAATTTACTTTTTGAAATACGTGCCTAATGACCATGGGCGCTTCCATTGCTCCGGGACTTTTCCAGTGACGTCACTGATTGGGTACGGCTTCCTGGGCCAAAGCTCAATAACAAACAACATGGCGTGCAATGCACCAGTAGTTTACATTACAAGAAAACGGTCGTCGTCAGGAGTTTATTGTATTGCCCCAGGCTGCACAAATGGATTTTATACAAAGAAGGAAGAAGTACATTTCCATAGGCTGCCACTAAAGGATGAGAAGCTGCTCAAAGTCCAGTCTGGATGCCTGGTTCAATACAAAACATTGGATTTGAAGCCAGGATCTGTTCCCACAATATTCGATTTCTCAACGTATGCAGTCGGGAACACCGACCGTCCCAGCACGTCGGCCGCGCAAGACAATGACAGTGTCAACAAACGTGAAGTTCGAGCCACCAAACGAGTTGCTTCAGCTGCCGAGAGAGAGGTACATATTGCAGCACTACCAGATTACTAGCTCACACATGTATTTACTGACACAGTGTGACCTTATTAATTAACGCAATCGCGTCCAAACTAAATGGTAGCTATTATTATGACGCACAATAGAGAATTGGGGGTGTTCTATAGCTCAACTAATTAAACTGGCATACACACGCTCATCTGTCGAAAACAGCCCTAAAAAGGCTAGTATTGCTATTGATGGATGGTATTGCAGGACCCAGAGCGCACGGAGCACAGAGCGGACAGCAGATAACGGAATTGCAGTTGTATTGCTTATAGATTATCAGAACATTTCAAAGGGGACACAGCCCCATTGGATATTAACCTATGGATTAACTACATCATCGTTTTTATCGTTGTAATGCCATTGAAGACCAGTTTAGACCAGACAATGAGGAAGGTAAGCCGTTAGCCTGGCGTATGTTAGTACCTAGCGCCACTTGTTTTGATGTACGTTTTTGTGGATAACCTCGCGAGTTTGTATCTTTCAGTGTTGAGGTGGGCACCGTTAGATTCTGTGTCTCCTTGCGATCATAAACGATGTGTTGGATGTGCGGCTAGGATAAGTAATAAGGGATCTAGGAGTGATTTTCGGTGCAGTAATAGGTTAGCATTTTCGCTCGGGGCTAATTCAGAGGCTCACTGTTAGCATTGTGTTTTTTTAATTTTTTTATTCCGGATCGTATGCCACTCTATTCGACCGAATCGGTTCATAAGCATAGGCCATGGGATGCCTGGTAACTGTAGATGCTTCCACATCAATGTCATCTCCCGACGAATAGTCAAATTCATCGTTCAAAACGTCGATCTCATTGCAAAATTCCTCCATCGCTGCCATATCTGCTACGTTGTGTTGACTTCAGGTGGAGCGAAAACACAGCCAGTGACGTCACCATTTGGGACTCCCCTAATGGCGGCGGCCTGGTCCCGGAATTCCCCACCCGGCCGGCGGATAATTAATTTTCTTTTGGCGAGTAATATCATATACAATAAATATTACGATCAATATCCATTGTAAAATAACCGGAATATTATAACTGTAATTGGTGTTTCCTTTCCCCTTTAACCGACATGCTAATTTAGTAATAGAGAAACTAGCTTACCCAAAGAACTGGCCAGATTAGTTTCATTGGACTCTATGGAGGCGATATAGTTCTGTGAGAAAGAGAGAGGGTAGAAATGACACTTCACTTTTGTCTTTTTTCAGACATTTACTGATCATTATGTGCTGTTATTGGCTCCAACATGTCAAATGTGTCAAATGGAATAACTCCCGACTTCAGTGTTAAAACAATAAAAGATAAAGTCATGATGTCCTTATCTAACATAATACTAAAGAACCAGACACATACCAGCAGCAATCCAGTTTGAGTTATAAACTCTTCAGTTACAATTTGACATCGAAAGACCTGCAAGAGGACAGAGAGTCAGTCACACATACAAACAGGGACGGGGTGACGGGAAACAATATGATGATAATGTGAAGAGCAGTAAAAAAGAAAAAGGTTCATTGTTTTTCTTTGAGTCTTTTGGAACCCAAACTGTGTAACAATGTGCAGTGCCACAGCACCTTCTTTAGCCAGGTGTATCTATCTAAACTAAGTATATCATTACATATACTGTGTTTATTTACAGGCCCACATAACAAAACGACAGGTAAAACAGTATATTGACAATGCAATATTTTACTTTTTGAGACAAAATACTTTAACACTGAGGATGGGTACTGGTTATCTATGAGTAATTATATGTTGGTACTTTGCAGACACTAAACATGAACATTACAATTAAACAATGAAGAAAACTCCTTTATGTCCAAGATACCTGCGATGAAAGAAGTTCCAGCACCACAGACATTGAAGGCAAAGTGGGTTTTAACTTCTTGCTCTGAGCTGTAGTTGGATGTCTCCTCCCGATCACACCTCGTAATGCACATAACACTTTCTCTGGAGAGAGAAGAGGAGACAAGACACAAAACAATGAGAGAAGAGGGACTTGTTTTTTTGTTTTTTAAAAAATGAGAAAAAAAAATCTGAAAAAATTGATTTGCGAATGTTGAATAAATTGATAGTAGTGTGTTTGTGTGTGTGTGTCTATACCCAGTATCAGTGAGGCAGTGCTACCTAGATATACAATCAGTAAATCCAGACACTGAGTGAGGTATCCTGATTGGATGGGGTTCTCTCTGAGGGGAGTGGCTTTGCGCAGGTCTCTCTCCAGGTGCAATACAAGCCTAGATAGAAAGACACACACACATAGCAAGTCACAGAATGCATAACGGGATGTATAAACTCACATCTTAAGAACGCATCCTTTTTTTTGCCCCCTCATTGAGAGTTGCTCAGAAGTATTGATTTAATGTCCAGCGTGTAAAAATGATGAAGACGTAATAATAATATGATTCTGGACAATGAGCTATAAAACGTCGACAGACAAAGGGCCAGGGAGATTGGTGGAGAGGGAGACAGACAGAAAAACCCTGAGTTTAAAAACATTTGTATTCTCGTCAGACTGCTTGTATTGAACAGTAATCAATAATATTCTATTCACAAATTCATAGCAGAGCGGAAAGGTTACCACTGCTAACTGATATTCATTACTGACACACAAACTATACACACGCTATAGCTACAATCAGGCGAGCTAAGCTTCCAAAAACAAGACCACAAATAGTTTTTAAACATTTTTGCGAGCAAGCATTTTTTCATGACCTGTGGGATTTTGATTGGAACAAGATCTCTCTCATTAGTGATGTTGAACTGGCATGGGATTATTTTCATGAGGCTTTTACTAGAATTATAAACAAACATGCTCCTTTCCGCAAATGTAGGGTGAAAGGGCTAACAAATCCCTGGTTTAGTCCTCAACTGGCCAGCATTCTAAAAGAAAGGGATATTGCCTGGTCAAGGGCCAGAAAATCGAAATCCCAAGTGGATTGGATTGTTTTTAGACAGCTCCGAAATCATTTCACCTTCCTAGTTAAAAAGGCTAAATCTGAGTACTACATTTCTAATACTACTAGTAACTTAAATGATCCAAGACATTTTGGAAGGTAATAAAAAACTCATTTGGAACAGAAACTAAAAATGAATTACCAGCCTGCATTGTTACAGACTCGCAAACCCTCACTGACAAATCGGCCATTCTCAACTGCTTTAATGAACATTTTATTTCATCTGGTTCTTTGTTTGAGTCCCTACATTCGGGCCCTGGACAGAACGTTGATTCCTCACCACCTTCATCCCATCCCATGGCTCAGCCATTCAATTTGACTTTTATCGAGGTGATAGAGGTCCATAAAGCATTGCAGAATCTGGATCCACACAAATCGGCAGGTCCGGACAAACTTCCTCCTCATTTTCTTAAATTAGCAGCAGACTTTATAGCTGAGCCGCTTACTTATCTTTTAATGTAACTCTTTCCAACAATGAGATTCCTAACATATGGAAATCTGCATATGTTCTTCCTTTACTGAAAGGAGGGGATCCCTCATCTGTTAATAATTATAGGCCAATTTCAAAATTATGTGTTGTAGCGAAGGTCCTCGAAAAGCTTCTCAGTGAACAACTTAAATTATTCTTGGACACAAATGATATTTTGTCAGAACACCAATCCGGTTTTAGAAAACAACACAGCACAACAACTGCTGC
Organism: Pseudochaenichthys georgianus; assembly: GCF_902827115.2. Taxonomy (NCBI): domain Eukaryota; kingdom Metazoa; phylum Chordata; class Actinopteri; order Perciformes; family Channichthyidae; genus Pseudochaenichthys; species Pseudochaenichthys georgianus. The sequence continues at coordinate 11,405,098 of NC_047518.2, forward strand.
TATTAAAGTGGTGAACAACATAATTGAGGCATTGGACTGTAAAAAGTATTGTGCAGCTCTATTTATTGATTTGTCAAAGGCATTTGACACAGTTGATCATATCATCCTGACGGAAAGACTTCACAGTATCGGCTTATCTAGGCATACTGTAGGTTGGTTTTTAAATTATTTATCAGCGAGAACCCAATGCGTCCAATTTTCTGGGTCCTTTTCTTCCTTCCTCCCGATAGCAAAGGGTGTGCCACAAGGTTCCATATTAGGACCCATTCTTTTTACCATATATGTAAATAATCTATGTAATAATTTAGCAAATGCTTCTTACCATTTTATGCAGATGACACTGTTATTTATTGTTCCTCCGCTTCTATAGAGCAAAGTCTAGATTTCCTCCAGTCTGCCTTTGATGTCATACAAACCCATTTATATCAACTAAAGTTGGTATTAAATGCTGAAAAATCCAAAGTGATGATATTTTCGAATGGCAAAAAGTTACCATCTATTCTACCCAAGATTTGTACTGCACAAGGGACTGACATTGAGAGGGTCACTACTTACAAATATCTGGGATTTCTTATTGAACAGAACTTGTCTTTCAAGTTACACACGGAAAATGTTGTTTCAAAGCTAAAAATAAAATTAGGTTTCTTTTACAGGAATAAATCCTGTTTCTCTTTTCAGACAAGGAAACATCTGATATCTGCAACGTTTTTACCTGTATTAGATTATGGTGACCTGCTATACATGAATGCCTCTGACCAATGCCTAAAGAGCTTGGATACTGTGTACCATTGTGCCTTACGATTTATCACTGGATGTGGATATCGAGTACACCATTGCACTTTATATGCTGCTGCTAATTGGCCATCTTTGTCTGCTCGCAGACTTTCCCATTGGTTGGGTTTTATTTATAAATCTCTGCTTGGGTTGGTTCCCTCCTACATTTGCACATATATGTGTCAAAGAGAAAGTCCATATGGCCTGCGCTCCCAAGATTTATTCAGATGCTGGTTCCTACAGTGAGAACAAAACTGGGTAAAACAGCTTTTAGATATGCTGCCCCCACAGCTTGGAACAATGTACAGAAGGAGCTGAAACTCTCAGATTTAATCACTATGGGGGAATTCAGGTCCATCTTAAAGGACAGAGAACACGACACCATTGGTCGATGTGAGTGCTCGTATATCCTAAAATCGTTTTAAATGTTGCCAGTTTTTGAATGATTTTAATAGTTTGTTTTACTTCGCATATTGACTGGCTAATGTGCCATTTTATTTGTGTTTTACAGCTGTATTTGTCTGCCTGTCATGTCTGTGTTTTATCTGTTGTAACTTTGTACATGCTGCCCTTCTTGGCCAGGTCGCTCTTGGAAAATAGATTTTAATCTCAATGAGTCTTTTACCTGGTTAAATAAAGGATATAAACACACCCACGCATGTGTGCACAAGCACACACAGGCACAAAAAGCATGACTGCAGAGCAGACACATGCAGAGAGATTTGGCGAGGTCATATTAGTTAACAAATATTGATTCTAAGCTTCGGTGTGGAAATGGAGCAGGGGGAGTGAGGGATTACAAATTCAGTAGTTTTCCTCATAATGTTGCATAAAAGATTAGCAGCCAGCCACGGTTCACAGCTATATGGACTCCCACACAACTACTGCTACTACAGTATATTAAGGGTCCAATGAATGTTAGAGGCACTCAAAATAGTAATTGCTGGATTCAAAGCCAAATCTAGTTGGTATCACCAAACTCAGAGTCTCATATATGAAAACAAGTTCTACCAACAACACTTAAGAAGCATTTAAAAAAGGTATTAAAAACAATTAATAGGATAAAAAATGAAAACAACAAATAATGTTACAATTAGTTTTGGTCAGTGAATGTTTTTTGTTATAACTCAAGTTAGCATGCAGTTAGATGCAGAGATGTATCATTAGTGTCACAGGGTTTTGGTCATTTAATAATGTTGCCTGATAAAAATGTAAGGAATCACTAAAGTTATTACAATTCATCGTGAGTGTTTAAAACTAATTTCATGCCAGCATGTCCAGAAGCCCCAGGATAAATGTTTCAATTGTTATTTGGATATTCCCTCACGGTACCATGAACATCTACACAATGATATGGTCATCCATCCAGTAGTTGTTGAGATACTTCTATTCCAGACAGAGTTGCGGACTGACCATCCGTCACACACGTTGTCCTCCCTAGAGCCATGTGTCTTACAGTAGGCTTGGTTGTGTGTTGAGTACTATGTGATATGCCTGTTTCACAAATCATTTCTGCTGTATACAAACCTTTTAACACTTTAAAGCCTGTCAATCAAGGTTAATATAAAAGTAGGTTCATGGACACCTGTTGTCTGACGCATAAATCGGTCTTCAACAATGTTTTGTAACTGTCTGTCTCTTTTTTACCTGCCTGCTTTTCTATCTATTTGTATGCTAGAATTTTGCCTGCAAGTCTTCCAGACATTTTTGTTCCGATTGCTAAATAAAGAGAGACAAACTTGCCACCTCTTTGTCAGTCACTGTGGGACAAAGCACTCTCACACAACTAACCTACAAGTGGCCCACTCTTTGTGTGTGTGACAGTGTCTGTTGAAAGCCATCACACTCCACTCCCAACGGCAATCTTGACACTTTCTCAGCGAGACGGCCTGCACAACTTTATCTCATGCAGACAAAAACACATACACACAGGAACACACATACATTTTCACGCCACTGAGGAGCTAATTAAACACAGCGTGCCAGGGTGAGAGCGGGCCTGAAAGACGTGCGCCTGTGTGTGGTTGAATCATGCAGAGCGCTCGGTGGGAGAGAGACAGGCAGGTCAACTCTGACAGCTCTAACACAGTGAACAGAGGGAGAGCAAGTGAGAGAGAGTGTGTGTGTGTGTGTGTGTGTGTGTGTGTGTGTGTGTGTGTGTGTGTGTGTGTGTGTGTGTGTGTGTGTGTGTGTGTGTGTGTGTGTGTGAGAGAGACAAGCAGCTATCTTTATAATTATTACCAGCTGAAATTAGGCATTCATTAAGCACAATGACATGTTCAAGGATACATACTTCTGTCGAGATTTCATATGAACCCGCTACATGCTCAATACTCAATTAGTTCTGTTTTTTATGATGGAATTAGGACGCAGCATTTACTCTTAACACTTATAAAGTCTGATAAGTGTAAAACAATTAAAACATTCAATGGCTTTTGTTACTTGGCAACATATGAAACATATATACTGACATATAGGTTTTGCTATTCAGTGAGTCAAAGGGGTTACCAGGTTGGCACCTTGGTGACTTAAAATCATTCCTAAGAAACAAACATCATTCATAAACCATTTGTTATGAAAACAAGCATAACTCAACCTTATTCTTTCATGGAAAAAGTTGACAGTTCACATGTATCAAATGTCAGAAAGGTATGGCTGTCAAACAAATAAAGAATCTCAGATAAAGAGAGAATAAGTGAGAAGCATTTCAATAAAAGAGAATAACATACTTAGCAAGAAAAAGAGAACTGGAGAAGAGAGTGCAATAAGAGAGACAGTTCTGAGGATTCATATGTCAGTAATCTGGGGCATCTTGTTCAAACAGCAATATCAACTGGTCCTAAATTACATGGGGAATTGTCTCTGTATATATACTGTATTTATATATTAATATTATGCATATGCATCTGATCATGGGGGCTAAGAACATTCAGAGCTGCATTTCAAGTTGGCGTGGGGTGAAACACAGGACAACCGGCTAATAAACCATTTGAAGTTCCTGTAAAGTTACAACATACAGCAGAACAAACTGAATGACCAGGGTACATACATTTATATTATCATTCCCACGGCTGCTGTGCAAGTTAACGCAAAGGTTACGGAGAGTACAACTGCCTTGCCAACAGCCCCAGGCAGCGCTTTTTATGAAGGGAGCCTCCCTTCTCAAAGCAGTCTGCTTTAAATACCAGACAGCTGTGTTGAAAAGCAATTCCTGAGTGCTTGTATCAGAATGTGGGAGGGATGTTTTAAGAAAAAGCACTCCACTTAATGCATGGCCACGTTTCTTGGTATTGTCTTAAATGTTTTTAACTCAATTCATTGTATAACAAGTCCATGCCAAGTCAATTGTAAAACTGCCAGTCTTGCATTTCAGTTCGGTAAGAATAAACCTGGTTAGAGAAAATCATGTGTTTAAGGGGCCTTATTATGCTTAGGTACAGGTTTCGTATTTGTATTTTGTGCCCGTCTTTATTTTTCTCATAATAGTGCTTCAGCACCTCTTTTCACCCTCCGTCTGAAACCAGAGCCTACTCTGATCTGATTGGTTAGCTGGCCGGCTCTATCACGTACAATGTGTTGGAGCTCTAGCCAAGAGAAGTGCAAGTGTTACATTGTGATGTCACGGAAGTAAGCCTCTTTAATCATCCATATACATGATCACATGCTGTGTGGTAGTGTGCTTATGATGTCTACTTTCCTATTAGCTTTCATTCTCAAACTATTTGGGAATGTGGACACAGTGTTTTTAAGTGTAGTCCCAAGCAACCAATTCATCCCACTAGCGTTCTGAAACACCAACAGGGCTTATTGGCTTGAAATCTCAGTGTATAATACCAATATATCCATGTTAATGGCTTTTTGTGGTAGTTACAACGGATGCAAATCTTACAGAAGAATACTTTCACAAAAACAGAAAAACCTGGGGCACAATTTTTGGACAAGACCGACCATTCTTTACAGTGAAAAGGGAATTCATATTTAGTTTAAGCTATCGTGAAGCTGGAGGAGAGTACAGTCTGAAAGCAACAACTAAATAATGAAAGGGAAATCCCACCCTGAAATGGAATTCAACAATGCTATTTATTTGATTTCTTGGCAGTTCAGGGTTTGTGTGAAGATGGGCAAATACATTCCAGAGAACCTAATTAGCCAGTGGTCTGACGGACTGAGCAGAGCTAAGAGTACACTTCACTGGTCAACATCTCAGTGCAGTCAGTCACTATGATCGTGCAGGGGATATACTATGTGATGCAAAAACAGTTAAACAGGCAGCATACACGTGTGAATACCCATGTTACAGTACAGTAAAGTAAGAATGATCAGCACTGTTACTTTTGTTAAAGGCAAACAATGCTTAAACACAATTCATTCAGTTCACCTAACTCTTAGGTGAGCTTTAGATATCCACTAGACATATTGAAGGGATACAATTTCATAAAACCATTAATTACTAGGTCACAGTTAGCGACAAATTGTAAGCTATTTTTCTAGTTTGACAAACTGACATATATGTAATCTGGCTATAAGCATATTTTAATTACATATTATTAGGGAAGAGACCTTGTCTATATGTATGAGTGAATGTGCAGGCCTGCATGTGTGTGGGTGTTAGTGAGTATTTACCTGTGCTGACAGCAGAATAGAAGCGTGTGTGTGTTGTCCTGTATCAGTAGCAGTAGCAGTAGTAATGCTTTGGCTCTTGTTACTGTGGATGGACTCTCTAGACAGCGTAGCACCTTCAACACCAAATCCTGCAAGACACAAACACACAAACGAATAAAGCTAAACTGACAGGTTGTGTATGTTTCTGCTGCTGAACAGTCAAGTCAAGTTGTACATATGCAGTGTATATGCTTACAAACCCAAAATGTTTGCATGGGAACATCGCATCCACAAAGGTTGAGTGTGAAGAGAAAACATGTTTGCACACTGTTCACAGCGCTATGTTCTCAGGGTATCACATCATAAGATATTACTGCAATGTCTCCAAATCATGTATGCAAAGAAATAAGAATGCAACATTTTCCCTGAGGTGTTCAAAATAAATCTGAAAATGCTTCGACTAACTGGCTAAAACCTAATCAGCTCAGACTCCATTATCACACAACATGCGCGCACACACAACACACATACACACAAAACAAACTTGTATGCCCACAGCTACTTCAGACATCCATTCACTCAGCATAAACTCTGCGGCAGTAACTGGTTGGGAAAATGTGCGACTGGCCAACATTCATTACCATTATCATTATCACCAACACCATACGCTTCTGACTGTGTGCATGTGTGAGCGTGTGAGAGAACGTGCATGCATGTGTGTTTATGTGGTTACACACCAACTTAATTAATTTCAAAGCCCCGTAGTGTGTGCCTAGCTGATAAGTCCCTCCCCACTACCCATAATGCTTTGCTGAAGTAGAAGGCTGCAGCTCGTTCATTCAGCCAATTAGCCCAGATACTGACACACTCTGCAAATTAGCATATGTGCATGCACACACACATACACACACACACACACACACACACACACACACACACACACACACAGACACTAACAGACAGAGTTCTGTGTAAACAAACTCTTGGACTGTCTGTCTTTGTGCCACGGGAAGGAGAGAGGAGCGATGGGGGGGTGAATGCATATCAGTGTATAATTAGAGCAGAGTTGAAGTACTAACTTTGCATGCTGGTGTTAAATTGGAAATGCTCAATGCAAATAAATTCAGTTCTGAGTCAATTACCAATGCCAGACTCCAAGTGAAAAACCTTCAAATCAATTTTAGCCCCTCTGCCTCACCAAGATTAGCACTACGTACGGTACTGTATACATACTAGATATGCTGCATTATGAAAAATAAATAAGTAATTTATCACAAATTAGTTCATGCACAGTTCAGCAATAGTTCATGTACTACGAGGAAAAAAGAGAGAAAGACGGAGTGAGTTGTTTCTCTTGTGTCACTTTCCTCTTAAACATCTTTAAATAAATCGACTTGTGATGTTGCTACATACATTTCCAGTAGAATCTCTCCATAGCAATATCAATCAAATACGGTTGTTAGTGTCTAGGTTTGATCCAGGTCCAGTTGATAAGTTATCTGCATGTGTTTCCATTTCACATTTTGCAGTATATTCTTACACTCTTATTCAGGTGTGCAAAGGTGTTTATACGCACCGTGCTCTGTGTGACGCGGTGTGTTTGGATGGGTGAGGTGAGCAGGGCCGTGGCCATAGCAGTGAGCAGGTGCTGCTGGACCCTGGCCCCTGCTCCACCAACGCCCTCCAAGATGGCCGCAGGGCCACAGGTGTCAATCACTGCCAAGAAGACTGCTGGGAGCACCCGGGTTAGCCTTGAAAGAGCCTGGAGACAAAGAAAGACAGAGGTAATGTATGCCATTCATGGATTGTGGTAATTGGTAATGCCTTAAAATAAGATGTATGTGTTTAATATTGCATAACATGGAGTGACAAATTACAACCTACTAATTCTGTAATTAAAATTGTGTTTAAATCTATTGTTTTATTTACAAATTCGTTTATATGATTCACAATCTATGAATAGAGTATATCAATGCTGCTCGAAGGCTATGTTAATAGGTGTACATGTAGCCAATCTAGATATGTGGAGGGGAAAGCTTACATTTGTTTTGTCATTTACCATGAGAAGGTCATCAATTGTTATTATTTGAGGTCGTTCAGGAGTGGCCCGACATAGAAATATTATTTATAATACATCAAAATCTATAAGAAGATGTTCAAGTATCAGGCATATTTGCCTGCTTTTCCTTTTCCTAGTGCTTATAGGTCAAATATAGATGTAGGTATGTGAATATGTTTTTTCTCCACAGTCACACATACATGATGAAATCTATAAGTGTGTGTTTTCATGCGTGTGAACTCACAGAGATAGCAGTGACTCTGACGGCCTCCACGGTGGAGTGAGTGAACAGGTACCACAGGGCGGAGCCTATCTCGGTGGTAGCCAGTTGGTGGGAGGAGCCAGAGACAGCACTGGCAATGTTCTCTATGGCTTTTGCAGCCATGTGATGAACTATGGGATCAGCCTGTAAGACAGACACAAACACAGTGCAAGCATATAAACAACGACCAACCAGGTATTTTGACAAGTACATTTTATTAACAGCAACGGATCCTTTAATTATTGGGATTGTCAATTAGAGCTGTCAAACACATTCAACACTTCTCAATGGCAGAGTATCTCTTACCAAATGAATTAACAATGTGTAGTGTTTCATCACAATACATGATAAAGATGGCTGTAGTAAAGGCAGTGTTTCCCCTAGGATGGAGTCATAGCAGCGGTGCTAAGGCACGTGGGTTTAGCATAATGTGAGCGCGGAGCGCGTGGAATTTTTTTGTGTGTGCACGTGGGAAGTGTGCCCCGCCAATTTGTTTCTATGTGTCTGCCAGCACAAGAAAGGCTCTTGAGGCCTAGTACCAGGGCCGGTTCTAGACAATTTGCTAAAAAGAATAAATGAAAAATCTCTACAAAAGACAAATACACTACAAAAATAGAAACTTATTGACATAGGTAATAGACGTCAAAATGGCTTCAAATGTATTCAGTATTGTATGAACATGTTTTAATTGGGAGATGGACGTCACATCCTCTTGGGGGGTCCGGGGGTATAGCCCCCCCGGAAGATTTTTTTTTTTTTAACATTTGAAAGTAAAATGCTTCAATCTGGTGCACTTTGAGCACACAATTACTAGAGACCTGATCTAGGGGGTACAACTCTAAAACACCCATATGAAAAAGATATGTTGGTTTACATTTTAATAATCAAATAAGTATGTGAACATAACCAATAACCTACCATAGCCAATAACAAATAAATATTTTACCTAGTTAACATTTATTTATTTATGCATATTTTTGTATCTCTCCAACTTTAAACGATATTTTTGGTTTACTGTCCTATAGTATACATTGGAATGATTTCAAACCTGTTTTTATTTATCCTAATAATTATAAAGGAGTGCCTTGGAAATATATGGGCGCCTGATAAGCCAACACCCCCCACTTTCATCACTTACAGCGCCCATCGCACAGGGCAAATGAAAAGTGTAACCGGGGTGAAAAGGGTGTTACATTTACTTAATTATGAATGTTGTTACATCAAGGCCGAAAATTAGGATGAGCGCCAACTGTCAAAAATTCCAGAGCTACCAGCGCAGCGCCCCCCAGATCTTTTTTTGGGGTACCTGGCTGGCGCCCCCTAGCAGCGGAGCGCATATTTCAGCAGCGGCGCTGCGCCACCGCTATTTGTATATAGGGGAAACACTGAAAGGTATTGTTAATACAAATTCCTGATTACACCTATAATAATATAACACAGCAAGAGCACTGTCCATGTACCTTCAGAACATTTGCCTTAAAAATATTCAAACTGTTCAAAAACCTTGCAGCTCGAATCCAAAGTCCTCACACCAACACAATGACACTGATGAGTCATGACCCTCCTTAGTATAGTTACCATGCATAGTAACTGTATCATGCAGACCAAAAGAACATCATGTATGTGCTGAAAAGTCTCTGGCATTTACCCACAAGGCCAGTAGAAATACATAAGACTAGAACTGCCTAGTGGTGATGTCTTCTATTTGACTAATATTTGTAAAGATTAGCTTTCCTACTTGTATGTGACACAGTGTGCAAAAGCATCCCAATAGCAGAGCATAGCATAGAGGGTTGTGGATTGATTTTCTTGCATATAACGAAATGCCATTGTGAGCAAAACATTTTGCAGTTCATTTTTACAAGTTACAGATTGAAACAAATATTGAAAAATGTCACACACTAAAAGGCAGGAATGAACAAAGAACGTACGCAATCACAAACTGACAATTAGATTAGCTCCCGACACCACCTCGATACAAAAACGAGAGAAAGAGAGGTTGCGTGTGTTTGAGTTAGTGTGCAAGTGTTTGTGTACTGTATGAGCCCACACCTTTGCCTGAGTAGGGAATAGTTGTTTGTGTTCAGACAATGGGGCCGGGCTAATGAAATCTCTGTGGCTGAGGAAATTAGTTTTTCCAGAAAAGTCATTGTTGAGAAAGACAGGAAGTAGAACAGAAGTGATTACCTCTGTCAGGTTATTATTGTGTTTCACTGTGTTACATCACTCTCCCTAGATATGAGATACAATAGTCTATTCACAAAACTCATTTTGTGGCAAAGGTTCAGAATAACAGCTGAACACTAATTTCATCGTGGCAATTTATCATGGTAATTCTGAAAAGCGGTGCAGCTGACTGATAATGACATTATTACACTATTTCATTGTTGCATATTCTACACATAACTGCACCAACTGTCACACGTTGAGATTATGCAATGTCTTTTTTTTAAATCAAACTCACTCTTTGGAAATTGCCGATACAAACGTTTTAGTTTTTTTCTTATCACACAAACGCAGCGGAATTCATCCCAAACAGGTTCACATTTTCAGAGGATCCACTTTTCTGTTATCCAATCAGTTGGCTCAGTATGTTTTCAACAGTCATAGATTGAGCTAAATATGACGGAATAAATAGCTTTTGTTTTGTTTTATTACCCCCCTCAAAGATCTAGGTAGCAGGTAGATAATGTGATTAAGATGCTGGAATGGTTTAGAAAAGTGTTTGTTTACAAATAAATACAATATAATACACCTCAGTCATCATTATAGACATCCATGTCAGAGCAATCTGATTGTCAAGTCAAGTTTTAAACTTGGGAGTTTATCCTTAACAACCCATTTCAAATTCCATCTGCATCAACATATTCACTATGAAATAAAAGCAAAATAATGTCCCTACCTGTGTCTAAAACAAGGTGAATGTTTTATAAATAATTCTCTTATGGAGGAAAATGAAGCTCTGATCTTTTACAATGCTTCAATGGTCAGGCTGTGATCCACACTTATTTTACATTTGATGTAAATGAAAGACAGCCTATTCATCCACATGGGAACCATAATGATAACTGAGAGCTAAAATAACCTACTTATTTATCCACTAAAGGACATTGTGCATTCAACACCAAGGGACTACGTAGGATGACAACATAATGAATCCTCTGGCACCCCTGCGGGAACCAGCAGAATGAACTGTTCCACGATTCCCCAGGCTAAGCGGGCCAGCTCACTAATGAGCCCACGGGGGAGCACCCTCTGTCTATGTGTTTAATAGACTGTAGGCCTGCCAGGAGCTACACAGAAAGAGAAAGAGGGGGAGACTGGAGGAAGGAGAAAGAGGGAGAGCGATGCAGTGAGAGAGATATCCTTACATGTAGTGAGAAACAAGTAGCTCCAGCTCATGCAAGAAACTCCATCATTATGATGCAGAGAGAGACATGCAGGAGACCGAGGAAAGAGTGAGTTATTCTCGTTATAATTTCCCGCAGTATGAGCAACAAGTTCATCCAAGAAACACACTCATTGTATTATACTCATTACTCAGTGTCCTACTTAAACTTCACATCTCCAGAATGTCAACTTTAAAGACATTAAAGTACATTTTTTGCAGCAGCTTCCCCAAAAAACTTTGCTACAAGGTCATTGCAGATTTCTTTTTCTTTGCAAGATTTGAATCTAAATACTGAGTGAGCTGTTATTTCATAAACACAATTTAAATCATACGACCACAATCCTTGTTCTCATAATACCACAACTCACCGGCAGTCTGTATTCAATCGACAGACCAAATGAAAACATTCTAGGAGATGATGTTGCATTTAATTCAGTCTTTTTCCACCCATTCGTTTTTAAGATGAATATTCAGATATTAAGGAGAACATGTTCGGACAATCAATCATTTGACAGACATCACTAACAAAGTGCCAGTATGTTTACATAATGCTACTTTTGTTGTTTTTTGCAACAACAATGATTTTGATACATTTTCATTTTTTGTGTGGAGGAAACCTGGAAAATGTGCTGTAATTGCTCTGGAATAAAACATAGTGGTTTTCAATGGGAACACCTTTCTTCCTAAGGGTCTCAATGTATTATGGTATACATTTTATTATAGACTTTATATAGAAGCTTAGGTGGAATTCCCAAAATTATTTAAAAAACAAAACAACTTCAATATTTTCCATAATGTGTGAACACAAACACATGATATGCATAATAAAGCCCAAATATGTCCTTTCAGTAAGGCACATGGGTTAAGACTAAAGAGATATACAACTGTGGCTAATCATAGATGTTCTTGATTTGAAATTGGCATTGCTGAACAACCTTTAGTTTATCTTCCTCATGTATCCAGTTTACACGGGATCTCCATCAGGTTTCAACAGGACTAACTCGCCTCCTGGCAACTGGGCTGGAGCTCAGGGCTGACAGGTGAGATTTACAAACTTTGAAACCCTGGCTAAAAGAACGTTGGGGAGAGATGAAAAGGCTAGGCGGACATGGAACAATAAAATCTTGTCTTCAAGTGTCCATCAGTGGATTAGTTTTATATCCAAACATGTTTGCACCTGGCCTCGGAGTCTAAAGTAGAAAGAGATCACAAATACTACATCACGTGACTTTGACGCAGGATTTGTGTGTGTGCACGAGTGCACGTGTTCACATGTCTGATGTGGTTTCCCTCTGTAATTAAAGTCCCTTAGAAGCCAGTGCACCTGGTTTTGAATGAGCCCCTATGGCAAAGACACAGACACCATCTATCAGCCTCACACAGAACATCTAACACCCCTAACAGCCACAGTCAAAGAGAGAGACAGCCTGTCTGATTAACAGGCTAGCAGACAGGCTGTGGGGCGCACAGCAAGAGGGAGGGACTAAACAACACAGCAGAAAAGAGCAACAAGTAGAGATGCAGATAGGCCAACGCAAAGAACACAGACAGAAGGACAGACAAGCACATGGGAAACAGGTTAACCAGCAGACTGAGGAGGAGACAAGGAAACAAACAGATAAGAACACAGAGATGCAGGTAGAAACAAACCAAAGGCTGAAGAGGAAAATAATGTGGCATGGAAAAAAGGACAGGCTAATATAAAAAGGAAAAAGAGGAAAGTTAACAAAACTAACTGTACATTATTATGTTCTTTAATGTACACTTGTTTGAATGCGTGTTAACGTGGGTGATGGTCATCTTATGTTAGAGACACAAGAGTAGGACCCATGACTGTCTCCGAGGGTCCCCCTCTGCTCTTCTCTCCTTTGTGGAAGATAGTAATAAATCATTAATAGGGTGTGTGTGTGTGTGTGTGTGTGTGTGTGTGTGTGGGGGGGGGGGGGGGGATTTATGCTTCCTGACTCCTATCACTGTAATACTGTTCACACATCCTTTCTGCTGCACACACACACACACACACACACACACACACACACACACACACACACACACACACACACACACACACACACACACACACACACACACACACACACACACACACACACACACACACACACACACACACACACACACACACACACACACACACACACACACACACACACACACACACACACACACACACACACACACACACACACACACACACACACACACACACACACACACACACACACACACACACACAGAGAGATGTTCAATCATAGGCAGCAGAAGCATCATCTTGTACAGACTCATAAATAATTTCCTGCAGCTCAAGTCTGGCCTGGAAACCTGCCTTTCACTCCATGCCATCCACTCCCCCTCTCCAACTTCAACTCTCATGCTTTTTCTTCCTGACTCCCTGCCATCTCCTCTCCCTCTCCCACTGCACTGATCCTTTTTTCTCTCCCTCTGTCACTCCCTGCCATCCCCCACCCTCCCCCTCTCCACTGGTTAAACCACCACGCTTGTTCTGGCTCTGTGCCCTCCTAGTCGACCCCTACTTCAACTACAATGATCTCCATCCCGCTCTCTAGTGCTTTACTTGTAAATCAGGAAAACTCTCAACAGCAGCGGAGGGGGCTGGGGTGATCCAGGGGGTCAGAAACCGCATCAAAATCAAACCGCCTGGAGCGCATTAGACAGGGTCTTGGCGCTGTATCTCAATGCTGTCATGTAAGGAACAGTGTGGCACTGGATTTACATTTAGCACATTAGCAAACAATCTCATTCACACTGCACAAGAGAGACACCACTTCAACCAATATTAAGGTTACAGCTGGTCACCTATACAATCAGACAATAATATTTAAAAAAAGGTTTTAACTAAGAGTAGCACAAACATCGGATTTGTAGTTTATGCTCATGTGCAATTTGAGAAATAATGATATTCAAGTGATCTTTTCTCTGCTCCCAGAATTAAATCCACTATACTTTGCTGCAGTTCACACATATTTAGTTTCCAAACCAAGGTCAAGGAAAACCAAGGGAGAAAATCAATGTTCCTGAATCTCAAGTGGCTCCATCCAAGATTTGAATCATCTTTAAAGAGCAGTTAGCTTAAGTTAAAATATATTATTTAAAGCTGAACAAATCAATATTACTATATTTACAATAAATCAAATGAATCTTCTGGATGTTAAAGGTGTTGCAATTTGTTATAAACATACAAACAATTGCAGCTTCTCAGCACAGCACTGTAAACTGTATTGGTATTATTATTTCATCTGGCATCTCACGGTTTTCCAATAGCAGCAAGAAGCTGAACCGGCTTGGCACCTCGCTGCAGACACATTTTATGGTAAACACAGTCAAGCATTAAGCAACTTAAGAGCTGGATATTATGTTTCCCTTAGGAATTGGTGGGCTCCAAAATTGAGCTAAAATTGCAATGCGATCCAAAAGACTACATGTTAAGTGTGAATTTGATCAAATTCCAACATTAGCGGTCTTTTCTTTTTGTTCACCGTAATATCGCTTAATTGTGTTTATTTGGACTGACATTGTTTTGTTTTTTATAATTTAATCAGGAAAAAAAAGCTGCAGAAAAGGGGCACAATGGGGTCTTAGTTCTCAATGGGATTGGCAGCCTTATGCCTTGGGCTATTTGTCAGCCTGGTTGAGAAAAATGATATTAATTCTCTGTCTATATCCCTCCCCCACTCTGTCTGTCTCTCTCTCGTTAGATACTCAAGGGTGAGCAACCATATCTGCAGTCTTTCTGACCAGAAGTTCAACTTTGTATAACCTATGGCAGGATTATCCAGGCGGATCACAGCCTGAGTCCCTCATGTGTGCCGTCTTCTTACTGGCTCTGTCACCTTGTTTGGTTTAGCAGACATTTGATACAATCACTGCTAAATGTTGTTATTTCACACAACCCTGGATGTACTGTTTGTTATTAAGAACATGCTATAATACAAATGTATTGTGCATTTCAGTTACAATGTTGTGAGCTAGAAATTACTCAAATGTTTTAACATTAACAACTCATGTTTGGAATAAGGTTGGACCCTGCTTTTTCTCTCCACCAATGTAGGACGAGTATATATTTGGGCGGCAGTGGCTCAGTCTCTAGGGACTTGACCTTGGAACCGAATTGTTGCCGGTTCGGGTCCCGATCGGACCAAAAATAAATAGGTAGCTGGAGAGTTAAAAGTTCACCTCCTGGGCCCTGCCGAGGTGCCCAAGAGCAAGGCACCGAACCCCCAACTGCTCACTGGCACTATTTGACGCCATTTCTGACATCAAAAGTGACCGGAACTGGGCCTGTGACAGCGATGCTGAGGAAGATCTGACGTCAGAGCCCTCCAAGAACAGGTCACGAGAGGAAGACGACGAGGAAGATGAGCCAAACAGCAAAGAATTCAGAAACTAAAAGGTTTGCTGACAGACATTTGACAGCTAGTTACAGTGACTGTAACACCATGTCTCCTGAAAGACGCCGTTTGATGTCATATTGTCTGTCTTCAAATACAATCAGTGAAAACTAAAATGCCAAAATCAGATGTATTCAGTATTGGCCAGGTCTTGAGACATTGTACGGGGAAATGTTTGGTTTCACGAGTAACGGGGCACAGAATAATCATGTGTTCTTCCACCAGAGACATTCTTTTATAAACATTTGTGTTGCACCTTAGGCACTAAAACACAAATTCCATTTTCAAGTTGAGATGTTCTGCCATTGTACCGGCATTGCTTATTTTCAGGGGACAGGGGATGGCAAAAAGCAGATTGCATTAACTTGCATAACACAGCTGTCCATGTCAGTGAGTTGCACAGAGTTATTGATTTGTAGATCTTTGTGAAATAGGTAGTACATTGAATAGTTGCAGGGCAAGTGCTTGAGGTAGGTTGTACATTATTTCAGCCTTTTATCATTTAAGTGCAATGTCAACTTGCGTTGAACACAAACGGAATAAGCTGCGATATGGCACTCAGGTATTTTAGTTTTATGTAGTTGAAAGAGTATCAGTAAAAAACTGCACTTAAAATGTCACTATCATTCATCATGTTAATTAAACAAGTATCTTTTGTATTTAAGCAGTACAATGAAAGCAGTAGAATGGCACAACCGAGTACATTTGTTGATTGCAAGTAATATTATCATTTGATATAAAACAACGTTATTTTATATTTCCCTCCTATCGTCCGGTTGAGCCTCAGGTACTGTTGTTGGCAAGCTAAACGCTAACATGGCAAACATAACAATGATAGCAACCATTCCTATGCTAAGTAATACCTTGACTGGGATGAAGGATGGTTTGGTCGCCCCCCTGAGACATCAAGTTTTCCTATATTTCTAAAATGATTCACAAATAGCATTTCTGTATCAGCAATGATAGTTATATCTCAACAGTTTGCATATGCGGCTCTCTATAGACGTATGATACACTATGGTATAGTGTGACCACCTTGTTAATTCCAGATAATGCAACTCCCAGGAGACAAAGTTAGACTATTGAGACTGGTCTGTAATATAATAGCAAATACACAACAGGAACAACAGCCAGTCAGGGAGAGGGGAAAAGAGAGACAGGAAGGAGAGAGGGAGAGGAGGAAGGCAGGTTGGGTCTGGGGATGAGTGTCTGGTCTCTAAGGCTGAGTGTGTGTGTGTGTGTGTGTGTGTGTGTGTGTGTGTGTGTGTGTGTGTGTGTGTGTGTGTGTGTGTGTGTGTGTGTGTGTGTGTGTGTGTGTGTGTGTGTGTTTCCGTCAGCCTTCTCTCACAGCTCAATAATGATAAGTAAGTCAACCTCCTTTCTCCTCCCCTCTCCCCCTCTCCCTGCTCCTGTCACACACTCACACACACCCCTGCTGTTCATCTCTCCCGCTGGTAATGAAGCAACAGTAGGTACTAGCTGACAACTGTGTAGACCAGAGTTTCATCTGTATTCATTCTGCTATGGTGGGCCACAACAGGAAGACCACTTCTGTCTGTGACAGACAAAACGACTCTCCCTCCACCTGTTTACTATATCTATCAGTCTTACCACCCAACAGAATTGTCCTTATTCAGCTGCGTTGGTCCACTATGTAAGAACACTACAAAAGCTTTGTTATGGAATCACTTGGCTGTTTAACATGTGATACACAAATTAGAGCAAGCACAACAAAAACTATGCAATCCTAAAAATATTTCTTGCACTTACATTTAATTAAGGAGGCACAGCGTGTTGATGTTAAGAAGCAGAGGATTCAAATCAAAATAAGACTAGGTTACGTTGAAATGTAAATATAAGCAGAATGAAGGGAAACATCTGAAGAAAAGTGTAATTAAAAGATGTAAAATACACATGTGTAACTTCCTGCTGTCCGCCCTCTTTGCAATCAGAGGGCGGACAGCAGGAAGTATTGTCAGAATTGTCAAAAGCTTGATGCCAACATAGAACACAGTTTTATCACTGCAGACATATATGTAATTTTATAGAATAATGACAAACTAATATGAAATGGAAAGTATAATTATATAGAAAAGGAGAGGATATAGAGAAGAGTTCAAAGAAATATAGCAGGTAAGCCAGAAACAGGGAAAGAGCTATCCATATTTCTGCTTGTGTTTCTGCTCCATCTACTGTATGTGTGTATCTGGAGGGTCCTAATTGCTGCTGAGGTCAGGCTGCTGAGCAGTAAAGGGCTGTGTTTGATGCAGGTAAGAGTGTGTGTGCATGCATGTGTGTGTGTGTGTGTGTGTGTGTGTGTGTGTGTGTGTGTGTGTGTGTGTGTGTGTGTGTGTGTGTGTGTGTGTGTGTGTGTGACTGCTCTGCATGCCCTTGACTTGCAGCTGGCAAACAACGCTTTAGGCCCCCACAGCTGCCTCATCATTACTGTTCGCAGGGATCCCCTGCCACACACTCGCACACACACTGGCAGGCACACACAGTGAGAGAGACTTAGTCACAGCTACACAGGCACAGACACAAAAACAGACACACGCAGACATACACAGAGACACTCACCCCTTCCCGCAGGCTCCTCATTAAGCCAGTGTAGGCGGCAGCGGGAACGAACCACAGTCCCTCTGGGGAGCCTCTCTTCTCTTCCTGATAGAGAGACATTGAGAAGACAGAGAGAAAGGGTGAGAGGAAATAGGAGGAGGGGGTACAGATTGGGGGGGGCATGGGGCAGTGGAGGAGGAGAGTGGGAGTGGGAGGAAGGCAGAGATATTATATGGAGGAGATGCAAGTAGAGCAAAGTGAGGAAAAGGGCAAGACAGGGTCAAGTAGGAGAAGGGAGCAAGAGGAGCCATGACTTCCTGATTACCATGTCTGTGTGTGAACCTGCTTTCAATACCATTCAAGTTCAGTGGCTTTCTGTTCTGTAACATATTGATTTTTTACTTAGAAATATATTATGTTTTAGTATTTTACACAATGTTTTCTTTAATTTGTCTTGTTTGAGTAAACAATCACATCACAGGGAGAACACATTTAAATATACTAATGAAGTTTTTTAATTATAAGTGGACAAGGCTGTAAATCAAAAGTATTTTCACTTTCAAATGTTGCCTCATCTAATGCTTTGAGAAACAAATCTATTGATATCTTAGTCTACAATATCTCTAAATATGCCCATCACAAATTCCCCACGACCAATGCGATTGCTTTCTTTTTCCAACCTGTAATTCTAAACAAAAATATGTTTAATTTACAATTTATTGGAACTCGGAAAAGTAAAATATCCTCAAATTCAACACAACAGTGTGTCAGTTTTGCTTAATGAATTATTCAAATAATAATTCAAATTGTTGTCAATGATCTTATTGTGGATCGAGTCTTGTTCATTAGATCATCCAGGAAGTATGTACTTATTTTCTAAATACGGTATCTAAACTGTCATAACAGTGCTGTATTACATTTCAGATCAAATCTGATCATTTCAACCATCATTTAACAATGCCCCGTAACATTGCATACACACTGTTCTCTGCTCTAGGCTGTAACTCACCTTGAGGAATAAGACAGGACTGGAGGCTATACCAGAGCTAATCGTTGTCATTGACTGGTGCTGCAGTAGAAAAGAGGAGCAAAGCGGCTGACTTTACCTGGGGACACTAAAGGGCCATTCCGCATTACTCACATCAAAACATGCTGCATCAGAAAATTAATCAGTCTGATCATTAATGGTGTTTTCTGTGGTTATGTACTATTCAGTGAACTATGTCTGGTGGTTTGAGGTCATGCACGATTTTAAGAAGAGTTTTCACCTCACCACACTGCTCCCACCATGTGGGAATAGTCCGAAAACTTTGTGTTTCAACCTTGAAGCAGTTAGTCCAAAGTCCAATAAAAGTTTATGCTTCTGTGGTTGTACGTACATTAGATCTAACCTTGAGAATAAATGCAGCATTGCAGCTGATCATTGACATTGACCAGAAGACCCACCAGATCTGCCAACCTGCCCTTACACCAGGGGACTCTTAAAAGACTCAATAACTACTGGGGTTTTAAGAGCCATTAGAAGCCCACACAGCACTAAAGGCTGTGCTAATCATCGACTGAAAAACACATCAAATCCAATCCTCAATCCAAAGAAGACAAGCAGGTTACCTTACATCAAGAAGGTTCTATTAGACTCTAATGACTGCCATCGCTTCACACAAGAAGCTTGCACTCAGCGTTCTCCAAGCTCCAAGTTCCAATTCAACATTTAAAAATGGAAAACCTAGAAAGAACTACAACAAATCATTCTTACTGAAAAAAGCACATCAAAGATTTTAGGGACTCTAATATATAAAATATATATAAGTCATAGCAGTAATATAAATAGCCAAATATTGTTCTTAGAGCTCT
Source organism: Pseudochaenichthys georgianus (assembly GCF_902827115.2). Classification (NCBI taxonomy): domain Eukaryota; kingdom Metazoa; phylum Chordata; class Actinopteri; order Perciformes; family Channichthyidae; genus Pseudochaenichthys; species Pseudochaenichthys georgianus. The sequence goes on from NC_047518.2 coordinate 11,425,023, forward strand.
ACCATTGGCATTTATTGGCAGCATATCATCAAGAGGTGAGTCGATGTCTATATTTTAGATATACCTTACCAAGTAAAAGCATCTACTACTATCTATTTAAAATAGATATTGTGAGCTCCTTTGTGCTTCAGTTGCCACTTTCTGTACAAGTTATGATTGTATGACAGACATATTGGACGGGACTAAGAGCAAAACATAATTGTTTTTTGGCCTATGGTTCATGACATTTTGGATGTTTTTGAAGCAAAATAATGCTGTTTGTTTCTGATGTAAAAGGAAAACAATGGTTCAAATCAAGTGTACTTTCCTCCCTAAAACCTCACATTACAAACAACACCAGCCCCATTATGCTAAAACATTTGACAGAAGAAAAACCTTTTCAGTTTATCTTTTCGATATCCTATATCTTTAATTTGCCTTTTCTTACTATATAACCAAGTGCCCGAGATTATTATTTTTTTTTTAAATTGCTATTAACAACTGACCCTGAACTCTAAGAGGGGCTACAGGAATCAGTTAATTAAAGCGCACACGCATCCATGGAAAACACAAGCTCCTGCAGGAGGAGAAAAGTCAATGTATCAAGAGCTTCTACAGACACTGATGAGATTCCTCGTGGCTTCAGGAGAGTAATAAGTGTAATCAGGCGGGGTGATCGATTTTTGAAGGTTATCCGTCAGTCTTGTAAATAAAAATCTTACCCTTAATCAACTCGCCTGGCTAGATTGAGGTTAACTAGAAATAAATTGGGATCACCTTTTTCTAATGAAGTCAAACGAGGCCTCCTTCACTCTTTCTCCTGTAATTTTCAGGGCTGGGGGTCAATTCACTTATAATTCTATTTAGTCAGCATGTACATTTAAACTCCATTACCTAATGACAGAGCACTCAGTTTCATTCATTTCACTGGAGATTGGTCTTTCTCACCGAAGTTATAAGAAAATGTGTTTTGATCTTTGTGGCATCTGGTATCCGCATTGTGCTCGCTTCACTTTGACTCATTAACTCGAAAAGAAAGTAGTCGTTCTACACAATTACTTAAAAGTTGGGAAAAGAGAAACTTTACTCAGAAAGATCATTTTCAATATTCACATTTTAAAAGCAGTTTCTTGGGGGCATCCTGATGGCCTGGAAGTAGAAGGTACAAGCTACACAAACCCAATGCTATTGGCTAGTTTGTTTTAACTTTAGTATGCACATTTCTGTAGAGCAAACTAGGTGTGAGAAACTCGAGTTTACCATCCTACCATTGTGGGAGTTTGTAATGTATTAACATTCATTGTATTTCTCAAAACATGTAAATATGAATATTTCAATTAATTGAATGCATTGTTCTTATTATTGAATTATCTGTGTAGGTCTAAGCAATGGAAAGTACTGAGAATCTGAGATAAATAACTACTCTGTAGCTATGTTCGTATGACAAATAAAGAACCTTGAAATGTAATGCCCCTGTCATATTATAGGATAGATTCCATCTTAATGTCCAACTGTCATATTGAAAACCCTAACTAGACTGATATAAGACTAAGGAATACTTATACAAATATTTGGCACAATGTGTTAATAACTGTTACAGAAGCCACAGAAAGGAAAAGAAGGAAGTTGTAATGAGCCATGGAATTACATATTGCAATCTTTGCCCTTGGACTGCATGCATGCAAGTGCACATGTACATCTATTTCTCACGTATACAGTGTGTTCCCTTTAAATCAATAAGCTGCATTATATCTGTCTCCTATACTGGCTTCTGTGATGAAGCCTACCTGAGAGGCGATGAGGTAGAGGATCTCCCCGAGTGGCGGCAGCAGGAACTGCTTTATTTTATCATTCCTCAGGTTCTCTCTCAACAGGTCTGTCAGTGTGGACACAGCCTGGAAACAGAGAACACACATCGTTTCATTAGCACTTATATTTTTGAAAGAAAAAAAGTTAAATCAGCAGCTCTCTAAATTCTTTGCTCCTAACATCAGTTTGCAAAAGTATAATTACATTGTGCACTCTTCATAGATATGTGCATGATCTTTGCATTAAGTTTGCACTGGATGCTGACAAGATAAAATGTGTTATTTTCCCAAGAACGCATATTTCCATGTTTGCATCGCCCTGCGATACAAACACTTCATGATACTGACATTATAATTGTGCAATCCTGTGAATACCTGTGGATTTGTCTAGACAGCATTCTCTCTTTCAAACAAAATGTGGATCAACTGACATACAACTGAGGATAGAAGATATTTGCTTAAAATCATATCCAGGCTTGACTATGGCTAACTTGACCTTAAAACAAAAAAAGTAGACCTGACCATGCAACAACTGTAGGAAACTACTCATCATTATTCAATGATGAGTATTTGACAACAATATACAATTTTACTTAAAATATTGGGGATGAATCTTTTGTTATGTGTACAACTAAAACAGAGAAAACTAAAGAGTGGGTAAAGCAGAACGGGTCATGTAGGAGTAGGAGAGGGAAGAGTGAGAAAAGGGAGGATGAAATGCATACAACACAGAAAAAAGGGAAATAGAACAAAACAATATCTAGGTCAAATATAAAAGAGGGGAAAAGGATTGGCAATGAGGTGAAAGTAGGAGATATATATATATATATATATATATATGTGTGCTAGGTAATAGCAACAACAAAATCACTGAAAACCTATAGAAAGCATACACACGTGCACCAAAATAAAGGGTAAGGGACACACAATAATGCATGGATACACAAACACATGTACATTAAATATATGCACAAACAACTCGGTACACAAATTGATGCAATCATATGCACTTGGAACAAATGCACACCACACTCGGAGTTAAGTACCCTCTATGGTATGATGTTGCCTCCAGGCAACATACCCATTTTTGGCCTTTTACATTCACACAATACATCTCAAATTATGACGCAATACTTTAAAAAAGAGGCAGGACCATAAGGAACCAATAGTAGTGTTTGAATTTGTCCCATGATTCTCTGGTGGCCAATTTGAAGACCCTGTTTGCCGCCTTTCCCACAAGGATCAGCTCAGCCATTTCTCGCCAAGAAATGTGTCTAAAAACGTCATTTCCTGCGCATTTCTTGTCTGGAAAAAAATGTATTCACAATAATAGGTGAGTAAACCTTCTTTTCTAATAGTTTAATATACTTAATTTGCTAATTAGGTAATGAAAACTTGTTAAATGCAAATGGTGCCTTGAGGCAACACCGTACCATTATGGATTCACCATGATATTGGGGTATTGTGTGTTTAGGTATAAACTGTTCAAAAGCATACCATTCATCATAGATCTCTACAATTTAACCAAGATACATTTGATGTTAAAGCCAACCCAACGATCTGTGCAAAGATGGGATGAGAAAAAGAAAGAAACATTGCAGGTTACCGGCCCAAGTGTCGTGCATGCACACAATAAAAGTATGGGAGGAGTGGATCTTCTAGACTCGCTGATTGCTCTCCACAGAACAAAGATCAGGTCAAGGAAGTGGCATCACAAGATCGTGTTGCACATGATGGATTTCACTCTAGTGAATGTGTGGCTCTTGTACCGCAGGGACTGCAAGGACTGCGGCATCCCCAAGAAAGAAATGTACAGCCTGCTGAAATTCAAATCGTTGCAAGTTGTCTTTGCAACGAGAGGAAAGTCTTGAAAAAGAGGGGGAGACCATCTCATAATGTTGACAGAGACCTGGCTGAGAAGAAGCACAGAGGTTCTTCCTCATCAGTGCCATCAACACATGTGCATCAAGACCACACTGAGCATTGGCCTGTGGGTGGAGAAAAAGGGCCGGTGCAAATACCCTGGCTGTAAGGGTGAAAGTGCAGTGATCAAGTGTGTCACGTACCTGTGCTTCACTGCTGACAATAACTGCTTCATGAACTTCCACAAGCAGTGAGTCTATTTTGTCAAATGGCTCAATAAAGTTTGATGAAAGATGCCTGGCTCTTCGCGTATTTATTCCTAAAGGTTGTTTCACAATGGTACAATGTGCCTGCAGGCAACATTCAGACATGTAATCTTGTTAAAATATCAAAGATAAAGATTTTCACATTTAAATTGGCATGCAATTTAACCTGTTGAGGCTATTTAGTATTTTCCATGTGTTTTTAAATACATTTTGTTCAAATTTGAAACAATAACTCTCTTTTTTCATAACTTACCATTATGGTACAGTGTTGCCTCAAGGCAACGTACCCCAAAAAGTACCCCCAAATAATTATTTATTTAAAATGTCTTTAGATTATGTTTATTTGGTCTATTATATGACAAAAAAACACTCCAAACATTTGTTTCCCAAATGGCATCATAGTGCGTACCATAGAGGGTTTTAAGTATATGCAGAGACAGCCTTGCTTGCTGGCATTAGCATTACTGCCAGCTTCCCTCCTCTGTGATCTGATGCAAGTTCTGCCTCACTCCTCCATCTCTCTTCTCTACGTTTTCCATCCCTCTCTGTTCTCCCTTCCCATCTTGTTTTTTGCTCTACTTGTGTGCTGTCTCTTCCTGCTTTACTTTGAATTGCCCTCTATGTATGTATCACATAATATCGCTCACTCTTTCTCTCACCTATACATCCTTTTTCACACTCTGTTGCTTCCACTGTCTCTCCCCGTCTCTCCCTCTACTCGTTGTAGGGTGAGAAGTGGTAAGAGTCTGTGTGACAAGCATATTCTTTCCCTTTATTTCTGCCTGAGATCCAGGGTGTATGCTCAGTGAGCATGGTACAGTATCATGTTGCCACAGGTCTAAGCATTACACTTTGAGACTTGAACAGCTCCTTTATTTCCTTTGGCCTCATTTAAATGTATGTATACAGTAAACTCATAGCATGTTGTCTCCCTTCTAACCAAGTTTGTGAATGGTATGGTTCATGTGCTGTCACGATACTGCTCCTGGTCTTCTGCCTCTTTCTCACATTATTGCTCTCTGATCTTCTCCCTCAACCTCTTCCTGAGCTAAACCCGCTAATAGCATAAATGGCTGCGTGGGGAGCAGAGCTACTGTGATGTTTGTTTGAAACTGGTCACGCAGCTGCTCTGAAAGGCTACCCTGTGCGACGAGCCAGAGTGAAAAAGAAAACAGCACAAGCAAATGGAAGAATGTATTCCCTCGAATAACACATTATCATTATCTCAGCATCAACACTCCCTCTGATGAAATACTGCTCACAAGAAAACATAAACATGTGCACTTAATTAACATGCATAAACAAACTCATACAGTGGCACAGAGAATACAAATATGTCCCAACAAAACACACGGAAGTGTTGCGCGCACACACACACACACACACACACACACACACACACACACACACACACACACACACACACACACACACACACACACACACACACACACACACACACACACACACACACACACACACACACACACACACACACACACACACACACACACACACACACACACACACACACACACACACACACACACACAATGATAAAGCTAGGTTGCAGTATTACATTCAGATGTAATAAAGTACCGGGTGTTCCACTTTAATTTGCTTAACATTCTAAATGTACATACTAGATTTTTACCGAGATCTCCTAATATATATATTTTCAAAATGTATAAATGTGCTGTCCGATGTGTCCCATGGCAGCTATGACAAATGGTGTGTCATATTTTAAAACAAGACAACCAATGCTTGGCTCAAATATAAATAGTAAATAAAGTTATCGTGTTAAACAGTTTTGTTAAGGATGAACTGCTTAATTGAGTAGATGTTTAGCAGAGATGAGTACATGGAAACGCTCCACCAATTAGCTCCAGGAAACAATATTGCATCATTTCTGTTTGACAATAAACCTATCAATCTATTATGTACTGTTGGTTTTGAATGGATTTACATTACTTTCATTCATTAGTTGTCAAAACAAGTGGTTTGAACCCAACCTTTACTGTATATGCAATATTCACATACAGAATAAAGTGGTGTCTTCCTGGATCCAATGGCCTGTGAATGTGTGTTCCTAGAGATTGCAGAGAGCTTTAGAATGCATTAAGAATCTATATCCCCAAGAAACACCCCGCACAGTGGAAGCTTCATCGGCTAAACTTGTAGGGATGATAAGTGAAGGGGAATATGATAATATATATTTGGTTTTTAAAAAGGACAGCTTCTCTATGTGGCATACAGAACGTAGCAAGCTTTCGTTAGTGACATTATCCAAGATTTTTTTTTTTCTCATTTCATTATTTTTGAAGAGAGTAAGAAGACAGACAGATTAAAGAGAGAGGGGAGAGGGAGACAGACAGTAGATAGTGAGACAGAAATAGAGACAAACAGGTGTTTTTAATGTGTGTGTGTGTGCATGTTTGAAGGGGGGGGGGGGGGTCGGAGCATATAGCAGTTACCATGGTAACTAAGCCCAGCCCTGACACTCCAATCAGTAGGACTGCAGCAGGAGAACCCCTGCTGTGACTAAACACACACACACACACACACACACACACACACACACACACACACACACACACACACACACACACACACACACACACACACACACACACACACACACACACACACACACACACACACACACACACACACACACACACACACACACACACACACACACACACACACAAATGAAAGTATGTGGTGTGTTAGTGGTCATCTGCTAGGAATACTACAACATAAGAATACACACAAACACAGAACATTTGCGCTCACCCATACACACAAATAGGGAAGAAGAACAGAGACAAACAGAAAACTACACACACAGGACCCCTGCCGTGTGCACGCAAACATTTCTCAAAAGAGCCCATGCACACTTACAAGCACACATAACCACAACAAACCAACCAACCACACACACACACACACACACACACACACACACACACACACACACACACACACACACACACACACACACACACACACACACACACACACACCACACACACACACACACACACACACACACACACACACACACACACACACACACACACACACACACACACACACACACACACACACACACACACACACACACACACACACACACACACACACACACCCTGCTATGTCCATAGTCAGACACACCGTTTTACACACAAAAGGACAGACACACATGGCACAAATGTACAGCTTTGTCCTTTCCTTAACAATTTATCATCCTACAGTGGCTTTAGAGAGATAAGGGGGGTGGAAGAAGAAATGTTCCACCATTTGTCTTTAACAACAAGTGCACCAAAAAAACCCTGGTACACCACAGACGGCCATTTTGTTAATCGTCGTGACGACTGAGTAGCAGTAAAGTGTCAAAACAAGTGGAGAAAGACCAAAAACTAAAAATAAGCCATGGAAAAAGGACAACATGGATTACATTATATAGATGTGATAGAGCCGACAAAATCGAGAGAGAAAAGATGTTAAGGATGACATGATCATAACGGCACCTCCATAAAAAACTGCTTTTACGTTGAATTAGTTCAACACCGCTCAGTTTGAGTGAGTGAGTGAGTGAGTGAGTGAGTGAGTGAGTGAGTGAGTGAGTGAGTGAGTGAGTGAGTGAGTGAGTGAGTGAGTGAGTGAGTGAGTGAGTGTGTGTGTGTTTGTGTGTGTGTGTGTGTGTGTGTGTGTGTGTGTGTGTGTGTGTGTGTGTTGTATGGAGGGCTTGGAAAAGTATATGATCAATCTAGGAGAATTAGGGTTAGGGAAACTGTCTAGGGAAATGTGTGTTCAGACAAGTGTATCCTATTACCTAACGGCACTTTTGTTGATTGTTATGTGTAATAGCAACACACACTCAGTTGCAGGTATATTAAGTTCATATACATCAAAATAATTAAATCAAGTCGAGTCAATTTATTTATATAACACAACATAGCAAATCACCTATTTGACACTAAAGTTAATTTAGTTTGACTGTAATTTGATTTATGTAGGTGTAACCAAAACAAATGTTTCACCTGCATCGTTATTATAACTTGGACAAAGAAAGTCAATTGGGGGGATATTGGAAGAATTATATAGTAAACAGTTGAATATTTAAATTGTAAATTAAACACAAAATTGAAATCCAAAAGCAAAAGCCATAAAGTGAGTGAGTGAGTGAGTGACTGCTATTTTCAGTATATCGTTTTGTAGGTTTTTGATGCCACCTGCTGGTACACACTAGTTTGACAAAGTAAATCAGGACTAAACAGGTATTCACATCCACATCTTGTTTTAAGGCAGATTTTCGCCTCCATCTTCGGTTACACGTTTAGGTTATAGATGAAAAGAAACAAATTGAAATACTGTATGAATTATTGCACTACTTTTCGTATGTTTTACGTTCTTATGCATAAAAGTAGATTCATATTTGCATTACATCTGCTGGTATTTACTGTCACCTCTTGGCGTAATCTAGTACTGCAGGATTTAGGAATTCATATATTTATATAATAATTATCTCTCACCACTTTTCTTTAAAAGGATTGTGGGGTGTGTGTGTGTGTGTGTGTGTGTGTGTGTGTGTGTGTATTCCAGACCTCAGAAACAGGGCTGTCCTCTCTTAGTTCAGTACAGTGCAGAGCCAGTAGACCCATCACTCTGAGAACTTTGCTCCGTCTGGAAAACATTATTTGTACAATTACACAATACAATACAATTGTGAAGGATGTAAAAAAAAAATCCATGAACACAGGACTAGCATAGAAAACGGTCCTGATAGGAGAAAATCATAGTAAGGAAAAGGAAACTTCAAACGAACATAAAAGAGGCACAATACTTTCGTAACCATTCATTTTGCTATAGCTTTCATAGGATTTGTTATGTGTTGATTAATAGAAGTCACTTGGAAACAAAGTTCTTATAGAACTTTTTCAGAAAGGGAGAGGGAGAAAGAGAAGAAGAGTGAGTGAGTCCACATCATAAATGGTATGCTTCTCTGGCCCTCATGTTTGTTACTTTGGTGCAGCCCAAAAGCTATTCTTGCTGCTACTGAACGTCTCAGCAGCTATTCTAACAAAGTGACTTGGTCCACTTGCATCCTTGGTTTCAGAGTTTCAGCTCCACCAATGCGGTTATTTCAGTTCTCGTATTTTCTGTGAATTGAAAGTAACTACTTCTCCAACATTACTGCTTGGTGACCATCATGCTTTCTGGTTTAGAGAGAAAAACATACATAATGTACTTACACATCCCAGTTGGGAGCTTGTCGTAAATGCTGAGTCAATACTGGAAGCTGAATGTAGGAGGAAGGAGATACAAAATAAGAAAGGCTAACAAGGTTAAGAACCACAACCACATCTTTTGTAGCAGTACTGCTGTCTTAAAAGTAGTCAAATAGGTTAATATATTCCCTAAAACTGTAAAATGATGCTGTAAAACCAATCAGCTGATTTCAACAGGGATCCAAAGTCAATATGTGTCTTCTTACCAGTTTTGAGTTTATCAGTCTGTTAGCAATAGCTTTGTGTCCAACTACACAGCAGAGGTAGCATAGCAGGTTGAGTCTGGAGCGCGTGGCTATGGAATGAGGAGATGGAGCAGTGGAGGGGTGCTGTTCTTCCAGCGATGAACAAAACTGTAAAAGGAGGACAGTCCACTCTTCATCACTCAGGGACTGCAGCTTCTCAACTGGAGGTGGGGTGGGAAAGGTCAGCATCAAGACAGATTGGGGCCAATGAACACACAATCCACAGATCCTATGTCATTTATATAGTACACTGATACAAGCAAATGTAATAAGGATTTAAAACCAAACCTAATACAGTACCTGAATATGCTGGTACACAAAGGCTTTTGGGATCAAATCGCACAGGAGGACTTTTAAGAATCTGAAAATAAAACCACAGAGTGACTGTCTGATCATCAAATCACAATCACCAAGTCGGTATTTCCTTACTTCATACATAAACATAAAGGTTTTTTATATTGTTTATCCTTACATTTACAATTGCATTGTGAGAAGAGGTTATAAGGAAAGGCTCCTCACAATGACTCTTAAAGTGAAAGTTAAATAGATGCATTTTAAGTAAAAATCTGAAATAGCCTGTGTCTAATAATATTGAATGTTTGTACCTTGGGGTTGTCCAGGAGTTGGGTGACAGTCAGATCAGAGTCAGTGTGAAGAAGAGCTTTCACACCAGATGTGATCTCAGTACCAGTACGAGCCTAGGAAAAGGCAAAAGGAAAGTGAGTCGACCTCAGCAGGACCGGAGTGCGGGACTTACAGGGCAGACAGCAGATGGAAGCAGGGGGTGACATGCCTTAAATGTGGACTTATAAATGAAAAAATAGAAATAGTGTGATTGTGTTTTCTCCTATTTAACAGTTACTTGTGTTGCAGTATTAGCATGAACCAATCCTCTCTTTTATTTGTTTGTATGTTGCGGATATCAGAAAATGTGTTGGCATTAACCTGAAGTGCAGCGGTCTGATTGGGAGGGTCTGAGATACTGCAGCTTCTCCTTGAGGTGGCACAGGAGCTAGAAGAACAACAACATAGAGATCATTAAAAAGAACACTGCAGTTTTCTTATTGCTAGTCAATATACCAAAGTACATTAAGTTGATTCCTCGTAAAGCAAAGGATAGATATACTGTAAGAGTTACACTGGTAGTAACATTGTTATTTCTTGTTGAATAGTAGTTCAGTTTCACACTTTTCTTCATGAAAAATAAATGAATGAGGGCCATTAATTAGATTACTGGTTCAAACGGGTAGACAATAGGTAGGGACTGACATAACCCTGCAACCCAGGCAAACCCTGGCAGATGGACTGAATGATATACCTGAGCATAAAAATGGCTCCAGTGTGGTCCACATCCAAACCACTCTTTGGCTTGAGCTCTGACACCTTATCTAGAGTAGGAAGCAAAAAAGATACAACAATTCATGAGGACACATGTCTGAGAATCATGCTTAGTAAAGGCCACACTGGGGGGGATCTGCATAACAACAACTACAGCAGACCAATCTCACAGAAATGTTTTAAATGTTTGCAGTTCAGGGGAAAATAATAGAACGGAACAACATTGGCTTATCTAGAAAACCAGATTACTACAATAATTGAAACAAAACACATACAATATATATGTGGTACAGGAATAAAAGCCGTACTAACCTAGTGGCCAGGTAGCTCACATATCTAAACACATAAACATAGACATCAGGGAATGTCTTACCTAGTATGAAGGATGTATCAGGCTGCAGTGTGGGGCACATCTGCTGTGCCCCAGTGAGCTCAGGGTCATCTTCTGTCTTTGCCTTCTCCTCTCTTCCTCTCTCCGAGCCCTTGCTGTTCCTTGAGGCTCCACAGGTTGTGTGTCTGACAGCTTGTTGGAAATCAGTTCTTCTGTCGGATGGTCTGCAGGCTGTTGCAGTTGTTATCTGTAAAGAGTTCAGTTTCTTAGAGATCCTATGGGCTGGCTGGGTGATGACTGAATCAGAATGGCTGTCTGGAAGCTTGTCCGCAGGTTCTGGAGGGAAAGGGGCACAAATCCCTGTGTGTCTGGGGAGGAATTGAACAAAAACAGTTTAACAACTGCTGAGGGAAAATTATGAATTTAACTTTCGATTAAATGTTATGTTGATTCTGCAGGCTGTGGGTTGTGCTGTTGACTCGCTTGCATTATATAAGAAGGATAAACAGATACTAAAGTGGGTGTAAATTATGTTTTTCCTTCTACATCTACCTATACGTATGTGCTCATAAATACTTTGACAAAGCAAATCTGAATGCAGTAATATGGTTGCGACAAAATGTCTGTAGAATGCTTGAAAATAAATATAAATAATATTAATCAACCCACCTCAGGCTAGTTGAAACAACCCCCTCACAGCTAATTGTTTCCTCCTGATCCAATTCTTCCTCCTCATCTTCCTCTTCTCCCTCTCTACCCTCTTCCTCCATTAGTACTTGTGCCCAGAAAGGGTGGTCAAGCAACTCTGGCCAGTCCATCCTAATAAACAACAAACAACACAACTTAAAATTACAACACAGAAATGTGACACTTACACTAATCAAAACATGCATGAAAAGTAGCAGACTGAAGTAAGTCTACAAAAGTGATGTGTGTGTGTGTGTGTGTGTGTGTGTGTGTGTGTGTGTGTGTGTGTGTGTGTGTGTGTGTGTGTGTGTGTGTGTGTGTGTGTGTGTGTGTGTGTGTGTGTGTGTGTGTGTGTGTGTGTGTGTGTGTGTGTGTGTGTCCATGAACTTGACCTCTCATCAGAGTGTTTGTTGAGCAGGCCTTTCAGAAGACTCTGGAAGTCCTCACTGGGAGGACTGGTTGAAATCACTGTAACAAACAACACAGAAGATACAGTAATAGAATCCACTATAATAAAAACAATTGTGCTAAACACACAATGTGTGTGTTTGTTTGTCTCTGTACCCGCATATGATTTTATATGACAAAGGGAGTATCACCTGTCTGTCTGAGAGGTGGTGGTTCCTGACATAAAATCATCTCTGTCATTTTCGTGTAGCTCTCCGAATAGAATGGAGGTTTACCTGGAAAAGAACACTCACTTGTAAAGTATGTTGAGGTTGGTGTTGGTATTGTTTTAAACAGGATGAAATGAATTGAATATTTATGTGTATTTAAATAGTCAGTCTAAATATGTGTGTTTATGTTTTATGTGCGTGTGCATGTACCAGTATACATGTAGTAGAGTGTACAACCGAGAGCCCAGAAATCAGAGCTCATATTTGTTTCTGATCCCTGCACAACCTCTGGAGCTGTGTAAGCTGGAAGACCTACAAATATAAAAAAATACAGTAATTGGGAAATGCAAAAACTGTCAGCCTTATCATGCAAAAAGGATATTTTACAATGAATGTTATGCAAAAATATAGTATATGATTATGATATTTCGTATTCTTTGCCATCACATGGTAAATTGTAAAGACTAATCTATAGGTTTAAAAGTGGACCTCTTTAGAAGACTGATCTCTCATTTGGTTCTATTTCTCTGTATTTCTCAGCTTGTAGTTTCAATATGATAACCATGTATCAGCAACAGCTACTTGATCCCATTGGTCTTGTTTCTTTGCCTCCTGCCCTAAATATTCACCCACTCATTCTTGGTGTAACCTAAAATCAGTTAGCCATATGCAAATTACAATTCAACATAGTACATCTTTGCACTCTTCTTGGCTAATGTACTGGCTAGCATGTGCAATACAAATAAAACAAGTTATCTGACCATGTAATGTTTCCCTCATGTCGTCAGAGACATCCTTGCTATCTCCTTCCCTGGCCTCCTCAGATGTAGAGACTGAGGTAAAGAAATCCTCAAGTGTTTCTCCATTTGCCTTGGACAGACAGAAGTTACCAAACTTCAGAGTGCCACTACCATCCAGCAGGATCTATGGGTAACATGAGGAGAGATACTTTATTCAATGATCATACATTTGCTGTTGTATTTTAAGTCCTACATACACATGAGTGCAGATGCTGACCTTAGCAGGGGTCAAGTTCGAGTAAATGATTCCTAATTCATGGATGTGTTTCAGTCCATTGACCAAGTCCCATCCAAACCTCCTCACCACATCTTCTGACAGACATCCATCACTACCAATAATAGACTCCAGGGAACCACCTGACAAATAGATCGAGAAAATAAGACACATCAGTGAAAAAACAGAAACAAGAGAGCAACCGTAAAATAGGCAAATACACCAAGAAAGATGTATAAAGACATTTCATGGTGAATGAAGTATATGCAAGTTTACAATCTAAACTTGAACATTTTATTGTTAATCAAATAAACCAGATTATAAAAATATAGAGATAGATAGAAACGGAGGGATGAAACCCTCTTTAATGGTCACACATGCAGAGCACACAGCACACACAGTGAAATGCGGCCTCTGCATTTAGTAGGAGCAGTGGGCAGCTAATGCACAGCGCCCGGGTAGCGATGGGAGTGGGGGGATGTCCGGTGCCTCACTCAAGGGCACGACGGCAGGGCTCACAGTCCAAGCCACTACTGACTGAGCCACTGCCGGACTATAGTATGAACTATTTTCGGTGAAATCTTATCCGTTTTAAGCTGCAAGAGGATGCACTTCTCTTTCCACATGTTGAGATCGTTGAAAATCAACAATAAGTAACTTATTTCATCCAATAGTGCATGAGTGCTTATCTATCAGATGTGCCAGAAATATTTACCGACCTGTGCAGAGCTCCACCACCAACCAGAGGTGATTGCTTGTCTCATACCACTCATAGAAGCTAACTATGTTCGGATGATCCAGATCTTGGCTGAGACGTACCTAATGGAACACAAAGAGGACATATGTATACAAGATATTCTATAGTGCAATGCTAAAATGTGATTGATAGATAGAAAATGCAAAACCTTTTAAAAATGATAACAGTGCTCAACATTTTTTAATTGTAAGATAAGTGTAAGATAGTAAGAAGAAATGTAAGTATAGTAAGTTAAAATTGCATTTATTGATGTCATGGCTCTTTCGGCTGAAAAAAAAAAATACTATATAAACCTACTGTATGTACTAATTAAAAAACGAAATGAAATGTGACAGATGTCTACCACAATCCTACATGGTTAGTGATCACAGGTCTCTTGGATTTGTCGGCACAGATGATAGCGACATAGTTCAGGTTGCCCTTCCTTCTTCCTTTGTAGACAACAGAGCTACTTCCTGCCCCAAGCTCCTCATACAGGATGAAGTTCTCCATCCACTGTGGAAAAGAACTGAAAAATCTCAAGTAAAAATTGTAGACATTTTAAGAAGTTATGGTAAAAATAGAGAATGAGAATAGAGTTTGGAACCAATGGGGATTAGTACACATCAGATATAAAACCAAACCTATACATAATTTGATGACATTAGCTCTATCATTAATGTAATGCATGTTATCCAATCTGTCAGAAGAAACGTGATATTTGAATAATTATTAATAGTTACAGTCTCATGAATTAATCAAGTAGTATAACGCTTAACCTATTAAATGTGTCATTCATATGGTTTTTCACTATTTAAAGAGAAATAACACAGTCTGAGCCAGAGGCGTGGGAAGGTATTTTGAGTGGGGGTGCTGGACTCCAGTGAACACTATTACGGGCACTATAGAGCACGCACAAAAGCACTCCCCACACGCAAACACACAGTACACCCGCGACTGTTACAATGAAGGCTCGATAATCAGCTCACGGCATATAGGCAGGGGTAAAGTGCTATTTTTTACGAGTGGGGAGCGGACCTCCTATAGGGGGGTCCGGGGGGATGCTCCCCCGGGAAGATTTGTTTTAAATATTGAAGTTAAAAGCATCAATCTGGTGCACTTTAAGAGCAACATTAAGAGATCTATGGATAGATCTCTCAACACCCAGATGAAACACAACTGTAAGCAGATGTTCTTTTTCTTTATGGATATTTTACAAATCACTCCCCTTTCAAACTGTATTCTTGTTTTATTGCCATATAGTATTTCATAACTGTTTTTCCTTTATTCTCTTATTTGTTTTATAACTATAATGATCATATGAAAGTGTGCCGCGGAAATAATCTTTTGAATAATTTGTGACCAAACCGTTTGAGACCCACTGAGATAACTTAGACTAAAGTTAACTATCTAAACACTCAGAGAGTCCTTTAGCTCACCTGAGCCTTGGTCTGGTGTCTTGCCTCTGTTGCATTCACTGAACATGGGAAATTACAGTCCTGCCGTCCTCTCTAGTGTCATGATGAGGTTCACGTAAAGCACGGTTAATGTATTATATTATTGAGGCAGAATTGTCCGGTGCTACAGAAAAAACATTCGGGGCAGGCCAAAATATTATTTTACCAACAATGTGGAATTTATTGGCTACATATTACACAGATTATGCACAGCGGGAGCAGCAATAACCGTCAAATAATAATTCAGACAGGGGAGCTCCGCACCCCCTGCCTGCCACTAGTGGGTGCTGCAGCGCCCTCAGCACCCCCCTTCCAGCGCCCATGGTCTGAGCACATATAAAAAATGGCACCTACAATATATTAATATTTATTATGGGTCAAATCAAATGAATATACTGTATGTAGGCATGCATATATATATATATATATATATGGTAATATGTGGAATATATTTGTTCTTGTTAACTTTACAAGATGAGGAATTTACATTTAGCATAGGCTTACAATTTTTCCACAACTAACGCCAGTTATTGTAAAATAAAATGGCTGACATACCTATAAAGAGTTACCAGCTGATTATAATTACGCATAATTATCTACAGAACACATTACACCTGTTCGACTCTGAAGGCTTGATATGCACAGAAAAAACTGTCATAAACAAATTAAGAGCCTGAAGCAACTCAAATATATATATTAAATATTTATTTCAGTATATGTAACTTTAAGGAGGAGAATAGCTTATTTAACTGTCACGTTAGCGGCTAACGGTTGGCTTTTACAGGTCCCACAACCGCTAACGTTATCGTGTATTCGGAAGCACAGGCACGTTTGTTCGCGTAACAAGACAGCAGTCAAGAGTTAAAGTGACGTATTTACTTTAAAAGGGCATGCAACTATACCTGGATATACAAAATACCTGCATTCAAAATGTTTGCATTTGCTCAAACTAAATATGAAAACTACCCCAAAACGTACCTCTTCATTCACCCGCTGTTGTTGGCGGAAGTGTAATGGGCCACGTAATTCCAACTGGAAGAGGGAACTCCGGATTTCTTCAGTTATAATTAAAGCTAAATATACTCACTTAAGTCATTACATGTGTATTAAGAATATTCTTTTATCTTTATTAAATATTTCTAGATACAGAACATTTATGGAAGATGTCAATTGCACAGTATATGTTTATTTTATGTTACCTTGATAGCCTTCAAATGGTATATTCCTGCGTCGCTAGGATACAGGAGTGCATACAACAGACAGCGCATGGCCACAGCAATAATCACAATCAAAATTATTGTATGACATATTTAAAACCAGGGCCGGCCCTGCCTAACTATATTGAACATATGGATCTCAGTATCATTGAATTTACATTAAAGAGGCTTTTAGACTTTTAATATTTTCCAACATTTAACGGTATATGAATAACTTATTCACTTAATGTTACTACCTTTTGTAGTTAAAGCCTTCAGCAATGTTCAAATGTCCACTAAGTTTGATGGCTCCTTGTAAGTGTGGCCTGTGTGCAGCCTTAATTCGTACGAAGATATGTCCATATAGAATTAGTAGAGAAACATGCTTCAATCCTGCCTGGGGTCCCCCACAAATCAATGTTCCACTTATGGAAAACACTGTCCCAGATAATGTAGAAACACGTAGAAATGCATGTAAGCATAGAGCTTTGGGGGTTTCAGGATTAGTCACTGACCCCAATCCTCCTGTATCTGGTTCTCCATTGTCTTTAGATTAACAGCATCTTGGTCTGCTGTCCTGCAGTTTTCACCCTTGTTGGATGTATAGTAACAGAAGCCAGTTATGGAAAAAATGACGTATATTTGTGTCATTTGTAGATAAACATATTGTGTTGTGTTTTTACCCTTTTTATTTGTAATATATTTGTTATAATAGTTAACGAATATTAGCACTAATTCTTTCTTTTTATTTTCTCTTACTGTGTTTATTCATCAAGACACCACTTAATTTGTCATCTTAACACATTCCTAGTATTCTGATTCTGTTGGAACTTGAATCTGTCACAGGATCTGCTGTAAAAAGGCCTGATCTATATTTGATAACGTTATCCAGAGGACTCGGCCTGTGCTGGAGAACATGTCCAGAAGTGTTTTAGCCAGTAGAAATAGTGAGGATTCAGTTTTCAGTTTTTGGTCTATTTGAATATGTGTGTTGTCGTGACTTGTGAGTTTAACAGAACACTATTTTCTTTTTAAAACTTCAATGCAATTTATTTTGAAATTACAAACACCGGATGTTGATCTATATTTCGTCTGCCTTGACTCCTCACTACTCAACAGCGTTGTTTCCATCAAGTTAGTCAGTCACCCCTGCAGAGGAAGCAAACAAAGCAAATTAAGTTTAGGGAAAAGAAACGGGGCTGAGTGTGAATACCTTTTTCTACACGTTTCTCCGTTCACTTAGTTTGTTGTTCTCCTGATGGTGATTTCACTTTCTGAGTCCGGTCTGTGTCGGGTCGAAGTCTGTTTCCCGTGGGGTGGGGGTGCACTCCGTGGTCTGAGTTGGGATTTAGTTAGGTGAGGCGTGTCAGCGATAACTGGGTATAGGTTATAGTTAAAGTGGTTGTCGGGTTAGACATTTCAAAAGACGACATGTTGTACTTGGGGTGACGGTTAGGTTCAGGTCAATGAAAGAGGAGCCTCATTCAATCTGGGGAACTGACTTCTACGCAACACCGGTCGCGTGGTAGCATTTTTGGATGCATCACATTGTCACACGCGAGCAGAGCCTCGTTGAGTAGTCTGTAGCCAGACACGGAAAACGGGATTATTCTAATTCGGCAGGGAAGTCTGCGCGATGTACTATAGAGGTAAGACACTTTATTTAAACCTCTTTGTTTCTCAGATTGATTTTTGTGTTACGATATGGGGGTAGTGGAGCAGGTGCAGCGCGCTACACGGTCTGGGACCTAGTGTTACTTGTAACGGTTTCTCATTAACTTTGTAAAAGACATGTTTTAACCAAACGTCCATAAAACTCATAACTGTCTTCATCGAATGTGTTTTACTACGCTGTGTAGCCTAATGGATGACTAATGTTAGGCATTTGTTCCGTGACAACAATCCGTTTGTCTGATGTGACGGCCTATCTCTGTTTTCTGCCCTCACTTTGACTCAGAAGTGAAAATGGCTCAGGGAGTTTGTCGCAGCTACTTGTGGGCACGCTTGATGAGATCCATTTAAGAGTTCTTACTTAGCTAGGCCTAATCCTAATCCTATCACAGTAAACCTGCCTCCACTCATTAAAAGTGACTCCATAAGCAGTCTGACAGAGTATCACATCTACTTCTCAGTGTTGACAAACTTGACACCATGCATTGTGATCTATTCTGGTTTTTGTTGTCTTCATTTACTGTATATCTGTTTCTTTTTTTCAAATGCAACTATATTGGGTCAAGTTAAACCAATTATCCAATATTGATTTCCTTCATTTAAACTTGAAATAGTTCTCAACATTTCCTTTCATCACAAATAAGGAAATTGAGATAATGCACCAGTTAAAGAAAGCTTTTGAAGCTTTACTAAAATGTGGAATTTATTTGATTATATTGGGGCTGCACAATAATACTGTTAATTCAGGGTGACAGTATGCAGGGGCCAGTGATTTCCCCTTTACTTCAGCTATACTCTGCTGAGGAGGAGGGTTTCTCAGTCCAATCCAGAGAAAGCTAAATAAGGTCCCAGTTGGTTTTGCCAACTAACAGCACATGATCTGTGGAAGGCCTGCGTACCATCTCACTGCTCAGACACACAGCTGGCCTCGCTGGTAAAACACACACACACACACACACACACACACACACACACACACACACACACACACACACACACACACACACACACACACACACACACACACACACACACACACACACACACACACACACACACACACACACACACACACACACACACACACACACACACACTTTCCAGAACGATCACACCAGGAGCTGGACCTGGTAGCTCGAATGTCCCACAGATAAAGCAACTGACAGATGGGCTGTGGGGGGTGTTTGTTATGCTCTCACTCACTCACAGCACACAACACTTATTCTGGTTAGAGAGAAGTGTAACCTGAGCACCATGCATTCATATTTTGGTGTGACATTCAACTAAATAAATTAAAGTGATGACAAAATGGTGTGTGCAGCTGACTGTCAGGAAATACCCTATTTCAACAAAAAAGGTGTGTGTGTTTTTTTTACCCTGGCAAACTTGCTAAAAAAGTTAGAAACACACCTTCCCCATTGCCAATAGTCTTTTTTTTTTTTTTTGGTATTTCACAAAACGCACAAAAGCAGGGTTAGTAAACAGTTTAGAAAGCCGTTTGGTTGTTACTCTTTATTTATATCTGTAAATTATTCAGTCTCCTTTTTAAAAACTCGCCAACCTGAGTTGTCTCAAAGACCAAGTACCTAGAAATTTGTCTGAGAAGACGCACAAGTCAAAGGTTGCTTTTATGTGTGAATGAGGCCATTAATATTAACTTCAAAACTGTTTTATTGCTCACTATCAATGTCGAGTAGCTTTGGTGATTTATAGCTTGCTGAGTTCCATGTTTTATAAAAAAAACACTTTTTAAATGGAAAGACAATAGGTAAATAGAGTAAAACGCAAACATAAGGGCTAGAGTGAGTTTGTGTTTGTAAGTTGAGGAGATTCTTTTCACTTGATACTAAAAGACAATAACACTGCAATGTATTCAGCTATTACAACAAAGTTACTAATAGTCTCCAAGGTTGTCAGTTCTGTTAAACAAGCAGAAGTAAGAAACAATTCTTCACAAATCTTCATCTATCGTTATATCTCACCCTCTCCTCATTATCATCTGTCTTTTTCCTGGGGTTAAAGGATTTCAGAAAGGATGGCTCACCTTCCTTAGACCCATCATGTGACTTAACTTCGAAATGTTCTGGCAGCTTCCTTCTCATTTCATCTTAACTTCTCTCTTTGTCTTCCTGTTTGTCTCTCCTTCCTGTTAAGACACTTAGGTGCTGTTTACACGGGAACAAAACGGGTTGTATCCGCTACTTTTCTCTTTCGTATAGCCCGTTCGTTCACACAAGGCCGTAACGGAACCGCAGAAACGGACCCCTAAAACGATAACGGGTCCCAAGGTGGATGGATCTGTGGACGGAACGCTCTGGGTGGGCAAACGGCTCCGTGTGTACGTCCTATACGATAATTTTCCTGATAACAATCAAGCCATAGCCCCGCCTCTCCCCACCTCCGCTGCTCACAGATGTTAGTGCAAAATCTACACCTCCTCTACCACAACCATCAGCAGAGGCGCGGGAAGGTATTTTGAGTGGGGGTGCTGGACTCCAGTGAACACTATTACGGGCACTATAGAGCACGCACAAAAGCACTCCCCACACGCAAACACACAGTACACCCGTGACTGTTACAATGAAGGCTCGATAATCAGCTCACGGCATATAGGCAAGGGTAAAGTGCTATTTTGTACGAGTGGGGGAGCGGACTCCTCTAGGGGGGTCCGGGGGGATGCTCCCCCTGGAAGATTTTTTTTAAATATTGAAGTTAAAAGCATCAATCTGGTGCACTTTAAGAGCAACATTAAGGGTGCGTTCACACCTGCCTTGTATAGTCCGGTTGAATCGAACCCTGGTGCGTTTAGCAGCTTGGTGCGGTTCATTTGGGTCGGTGTGAACGCAGTCCGAGACCTCTTAAGTGAACTAAACAACCGGACTCTGGTCCGCTAAAATAGGTGGTCTCGGAGCGCTTGCTTGCGAACTCTGGAGCGGTTCATTGCTGGTGTGAACGCAGTCCGCACCAAAACATAGGAAGCGCAGTATTTACGTGTCACAAGAACGCGGATATCTTCAAAAATCTTTAGCGAAAGAGTCTTTCAAGACATCCGCGGTTGTTTAGTTAAAGAGTAAAGCAGAATTAAGTGTTGAACAGTGTCGTGTAAAGTAAAAATTCTCCGTCAGCTACATAAAAGTAAGAACACCTGCCCTCGGTGAAACGCCCCTCCTCTGCAGAACGTCTCTCATGGATGATGTGCAGCAGCGCGGTCATTATGGGGAAAAGAACACCGACAGGCTGATCAGGAGCCCGACGCGAAGCGGAGGGATCTAGATCCTGTTGGATTCCCCATAATGACCAAGTCGCTGCCCATATTATCCCGCTTATTACATGGCCACATTCTCAACAAAGTAACGACATGACTCCCAATATTAATTGAAATGCTTTTGTGGATTTAGAAAATGATTTTATTGATTTAAAAAATGGTTGTATTGATTTAAATTGACATGCATCAGCTAAGAAAAATAGTCCGTTGTTACTGTTTGAGTAGCAACGGCAGGAACTACTTCGATAGCGTTTTTGAGGAGCTTTTTAATTACAGATTTGAAAACATCGTTGCTTGCTTTAAAAGTAGCACAATTCATTATGTCAAACCTTGGAAAGTATCTAGATATCCCTGCCCTAATGCCAAAGTAACTGGCAACTGAATATGTGTCGCCGTCTGATGTCTATGTCTGGACCGCTGCGTAAAAAGGAGGGTTTCTGCCCGTTACTTCTCCGCTGTTTTCTTGTCGCTCTTGTCTTGTCAGTTTCAGCCAAACTGTATACAGTTAAATCGAACGGACTTATTTGTACAGATGTGAGCGTCCTTAACAACGGTCAATAAATCCTTGACAGCGGTCTGTCTGTTCTGGATTAAAAACGTGTCACGTGTTTTGAATTGACCAATCAGAATCGAGTATTCAACAATGCCATGTAATAATGTTTTTTAACGGACGTTGTCTGATTATATAATCATATGCGCGGGCCGCTAGTGTCTGTTGATCTCCAGACTAAAAGCAGCATGAGAATAACCTGCCGAAAGTGCTGATGCTCCATGGCGGAGGCTCCGCTAGAAATTGCCGGGATTTTGGTTTGTACCCCCTTAATGTCTGACCAATGGTTGAACAGCATTTCCGAGCACATGACTTGTGTTTAAAGTTTATAGTCCGTTTGAGTTTTGCCCGTGTGAACGCAAACCGAACCTTCTGAAAAATGAAACAATGTAACAAACTGTGGTCTGGTGCGCACCAGAGAGCGGACTATTAGGTGTGAATGCACCCTAAGAGATCTATGGATAGATCTCTCAACACCCAGATGAAACACAACTGTAAGAAGATGTTCTTTTTCTTTATGGATATTTTACAAATCACTCCCCTTTCAAACTGTATTCTTGTTGTACTGCCATATAGTATTTCATAACTGTTTTTCCTTTATTCTCTTATTTTTGTTATAACTATAATGATCATATGAAGGTGTGTCGCGGAAATAGTCTTTTGAATAATTTGTGACCAAACCGTTTGAGACCCACTGAGATAACATAGAAGTTAACTATCTAAACACACAGTCCTTTAGCTCACCTGAGCCTCTCAGTCTGATACCTCATTCACACCAACGGTGTTTCAGGGCCGGTTCGGAGCTGGAGCTTGAAAAGCACCGGGTTTTCCTGTTCACACCGCAGTGGAGCAGCCTCTTAGCTCCGGAATCCAGTTTGTTTCAAGCACCAACAAATTGTCCGGCTAGAGCAAAAGCGCCGCATACGTCACGCTTACGTCACGCTTACGTCACGCTTACGTCACGCTTACGTCACGCTTACGTCACGCTTACGTCAAGGCGGGGGCAGGGGCAGGGGCGGGATCAACTCCTGAACAACAACAGAAAGCCTGCCTTTTATCCAGTTTGTACACAATGATGGAGAAACTTAACAAGCAGCAGTGGTCCACTGAAGAGACCAGCTACCTACTGGGAATCTGGTTTTCCGAAGAGGTACAGAGGAAGCTGGAGCACAATCGGCCATTGTTGTTGTTGTCGGTGTCAGCTGTGAGGAGTTTCCGCACGGTTTGGCTTTATGAAGCAAGCACGCAAACGGTTACGTCATGACGCAAACGATGACGCAATGACGCAGAACCAGTCGGACTCTGGGCAGTGTGAAAAGAGCCGGAGCTAAACCGAAGAACCGGTTCTGAACCTGAAAAGCTCTAGCACGGAGCTTGAACCGGAGTTGCGTTGGTGTGAATGAGGTATGAGAGGAGAGCTCTCCTCCAGCTTGTTGTGGAACAAACAGCTCCGTATGTCCATTAGTGCAGCTAGCTAACCAGATGCTAACAACACGGTCCCTGCTGCTGGCACCGGTCCCTCTCGCTCGCTCTCTCCCTCTCTCTCCCTCTCTTCCTCTCTCACACACACTAAATGCGCTATTTCCGCACACGCCAAGCTTGAATGACACAAGCACACTTTTATTTCCATGCAACTCTCTGATTGGTCTGGTGTCTTGCCTCTGTTGCATTCACCGAACACGGTAAATTACAGTCCTGCCGTCCTCTCTAGTGTCTTGATGAGGTTCACGTAAAGCACGGTTAATGTATTATATTATTGAGGTAGAATTGTCCGGGGCTACAGAAAAAACATTCGGGGCAGGCCAAAATATCATTTTACCAACAATGTGGAATTTATTGGCTACATATTACACAGATTATGCACAGCGGGAGCAGCAATAACCGTCAAATAATAATTCAGACAGGAGAGCTCCGCACCCCCTGCCTGCCGCTAGGGGGTGCTGCAGCGCCCCCAGCACCCCCCTTCCCATGCCCATGACCATCAACAACAAGTGGACATGGAGAACTACATGTTGCTAAATCCACCGCGGAGAATAAACAAAGTCAACCATGCTCGGGTGTCTTCTTCGTTGCTTTTGCTGTATTTTGTGGCGGAAGTACAGCGCCACTTACATGCCCGGCATATGTACTACAGCGTCTCCAGCGGTTCGATCGGTGAA
This sequence comes from Pseudochaenichthys georgianus, assembly GCF_902827115.2. Classification (NCBI taxonomy): domain Eukaryota; kingdom Metazoa; phylum Chordata; class Actinopteri; order Perciformes; family Channichthyidae; genus Pseudochaenichthys; species Pseudochaenichthys georgianus. The sequence continues at coordinate 11,449,499 of NC_047518.2, forward strand.
GGGACACGTTTATTGAGCCGTATCCATGTGAACGGAAGACTTTTTTAATATTGAATTTGCTTCGTTTGCGTTCCCGTGTAAATGGGGCCTTAAAGTGAGACCATGTGTGTCTCAGAAATGGTATCATATCTCTTTTGCCCGACTAAAAACTTGTTAGATTTTTGTTGTGGGATAAAGAACTTGTTGCCACGTGCCTTTGAGTGACATGGAGGAAGTATATCGGATGAAGGGAATGCTCATTTTTTTAAACAAGTCAAATCACTTCGGCAACTTGTATTTTAAAAAACAAAAAAAAAATATATGCTTTAGAGATTAAAGTAGGGAGACTTTGCATCAGATACACCAGTGATTGTAGTTTACAGTGAATAGTTGGTGCCTGGCATTTATTTATCTTTACAGTGAAGAATAATGATCAGTAATTGCGGCTCCTTGCTGTGAAAGTGGCATATAATCGTATTAATCCCTCATTAAAATATATAGTCAAAGACCCTGTAAACACACAGGTGTTTTCACTTATCAGCTGATTGGATGACTGTTGTTTGCTAGGTGAGAGATATTTCATCAATCTCTGTCTGTTCGGGAGGTCATTTTAGCGGTGGTGGCGAAGTCGATAGGGACTTGGCTTGGGAACTGGAAGGTCACCAGTTCAAGTCCCCGAAAGACCAAGTGCTACCGAGGTGTCCCTGAGCAAGGCACCGTTCCCCACATTGCTCCCCGGGCGCCGTTCAAAATGGCAGCACACTGCTCCTAACACTAGGATGGGTCAAATGCAGAGAAATAATTTCCCCATGAGGGATTAATAAAAGTTCATCTTATCAGTGAAAGTGAAAACACCTTCAGGTAGGTGTTCTGAAGTTGTGAAGGACCTATTCATGTTTAGCTTTTGATAGAACACTTTTCTTTCACACTGTTATAGACCACTTTGAACCTATGTACCAATAATGACGATCAAATGAGACTAAAGGGCACTAAATAATCTAAAACTTTTATCAACCATTGCAACTGATTTTACAATTTAAACCACATGTGGCAATGATGGGACATTGTATAGACCATAATAGTTTACCAGAAAACAATACAACTAATAACATCTATCAGTTTTGAAGATGACAATTTGGTCAGTGTTTGTTTGCCAAAATACTTATTTATCTATATAAATGTAGTTTAATGTATACATGTCCAAACCTCACGGCATTTAAATGCAACCCAATAGGACACCCCTCGGAAGTCACAACATTATTATGTTATATTAAAATAATAAGAAAAAAACAAAATCGTCCCCTCTGCCCATCTTGTAGAAGATAGCCTGACTTGAAAGAAGAGCAAAGAGAAACATAGAGAAAGAGACATTCATACATGTTGGCTTGTGTTTATAGCAGGGCCCCTCTTTTTCTTGGTGAGTATACCATTAAAGGCATTGTAAGCTGAATGTCAATGAGAGAGAGAGACATTCTCATGAATGAATGGAACCAGGCAAAGTTATAGTGATGCATAACATTACCAAGTAACTAAGTCTAAGTCTTTTTTCTGTCACTTCCTAGCTCTGTATAACCAATTTATTTTGAGACTTTGATCTCATATTAATCTTACTTTTACTCCCAAATACAAATATTGATTGTATTTCTGGTCAAACAGAGGAGTATTGGAGTATTGATCAGATCCATTGATCATAAAGTGGCCGACAGGAAGGGTGGCAGCATGGACTGACCTTCATTCAAAGACTCAGTCAATCATGCTGTTGGATTTCTACTCAGTTTTTGGGTGAAAATCATTCTTAAACACATAAAATAACGGTTGTGTGATCTTACCTAACCAGTTCTTAAAAGTGTTACTGCAAGTTAAAGTACTATGACATTTCCATATTCTAGATATTTATCTTTGGTAATATGTTAAATCTATAGTCGGGTGAGCTGACAGAAGGTGCTTGCAAGACTGAGGGGCTTTCCTACATTCTGATTGGAGACAAAAGACGGGGTAAAATAAAACCAAACCCTTTCGAGCTAGAGGGAATTAAAGAGATATTCGAGCCCAGGGTGGACCCATCAGGTCAGGGCGTTGTAACCTTCTAGCTTAAGGCTGATAATAATAACATGTACACTTTAACCCTTTAATCAAACTGTACCTTAACCTTATTATACTGTATAATTACACTGTTTCTGTAAACAGGACTATATTGACATTGCGGTTATCAGCAGCAAGCAATGTCTGTTCTCCTGGTCGCTGTCAATTTTTCATAAATGTTTGTTTTATGGCAGGAGAGGTTCATATGTTGGTCTTCTCACCATGGTGATTTTATAGGGGCTGTTTTTACATGTTTGCATTTGTAATGCCTGAGTGGGAATATGGAGCCTCTGTCACCATTACACTCTGACCTGTTCCTCGGGGCAGACAGGAACGTTTAAAGAAGTTCCAAGTTTTGAAAGGAAGTCGTTTATGGTGTTTCCTGCTCCAGCTGATAGCCAGTCAGTCACAGCATGGCTGGCAGACAGATGATCACTATAAACTGTTATCCATCAGCATGTCCTTTTATCCCATTAGCCAGGAGCACACATGCTTATTGAACAGTAGTACTCTAACTCGGACTAGTAATCTAAAGTATTAGCTATTGTAAGTACGGAAACCCCCTCTAGCAAGGACAGACATCAGCACTAAGCTGCTAAAAAGTGCTGCAGAGGCACAGTTTGTGAATTGGTGTTTGACTGCATTAGCACCCAGCAGCAGACAGGCTAATGTTTAAAACTTTTCGGCATCTGGCTACAAACAGTACGCCCAGGCTAATTTATAAGATCTAATGCCACATTTGTGCTGTACTGCACTTCTACTTCAGGTTAAACTGCTACCAACTGTTAGATGTAGTATGTCTTCTCTGTTATTAGACAATGCATTAAGGTGTAAAAATTGCTTCCACACATATTGCTGTGTTGTGTTAACCAGTCTACTTTCTTGCAGAGGATTGCAGAAGGACATTTTGGCATTTGTGAATCATTTGTTGCATATATCAGCATGCATTTCACTTTCACTGCCGCACGGCTTCAGCGCCCTTCGTCACTTTTTCAACGCTATTGCGGTATATGGAAAATGAATATCATACGGTATAAAGCTCACAGTATTCGGTAGGAAATTGTATACCGCCCAGCACTAGTTGTTAGTGCTGTTTCTGACAGAGGTTTGGGTGGTGCAACATTAGTTTTCTTTAAGAGCTGGGAATGAATGTCTGTGGTCTGTGATGTAATGGCCATATTGTTATGGTTAAAGAACATTCAGGAGTAACTGATTAACACAATCATTGAGAAATCAGCTGTGTCTTCATGCCCTACACCAGTTCAGAAATGAGTTGCAACAACCAGACACATTTAAAGGGCTGGACAAATGTCCTTGCCCATGAAACATTTAAAAACATGAACTTGCTGTTACTGTTGTGGTTGAGCACCAGCTCCGTTAGTCCATTCAAATCTTCCACTTCCTCTAAACTCAACCCCCCCCCCCTGTGACTGTGAGCCCTGCCGGAGGACAGTACAGGGAGGGGGGAATGTTGTGCCATAACATTTTAGATACTGGTATAGTTGACCATGGTAGTGCTGCACTTTAATTTGGAAATAATAAATAAATATCTGGTGAACATTGCTGCAGCTATAATGACATCATTCATTTAGGGCACTGGCTTAAAAGGAGTTCTGTTCAAAGAGCCTCTTTATTACTTTGGAAAAGCTTTATTTGCAGTCATATTAGGTTTTCAGATCTTGTTTCTGACATGTTCTAGCCCCGTAACCATCAGGACTTTTGTTTCAGTCCATGAAGACTCCTGACGTGTAAAAAAAAATGTCATTGTCATTGCAGCCTGTCATATGTTCTGCAGTTATACTCTTTTGGCTTGTTGTCATTGGCAACAGTGTTTGCATGTCCTTCCCTCCTAAATAATGGAAACGGTATGACCTCAATTCTACTTCCCACAAGGCACCAGGATCTGAGTCAATATGTCGAAGAAGAGGCTGGGTTAGAAAAAAAAACATCTCCCTCTGTAGATAAAACAGGAGAGGAAGATGGACATATGAAGTAATAAACACAGCTGGAGAGTCAGTCCAGGGGTTTGTATGTTTGTGTGGGTGTTTTGAAGGGTATAGCAACTTAGCAACGTTTCTTTTTAATGCTGGGCTGGCAGCTTGCTGAGTGATATGATTGTGTTTTCTTTTAGCTTGTTAGCCAAGTTTTTATTATTTTTCAAACTGTAGCTCACTAAGCGTGTTCATGAGGAACAAATTCAACAGGAGCTTATGGCAATTATTGGTAAATAAGGAGGATAAAATGGTAAAATACCTGCACAGACTATATTAAGCATTTAATGTGATGCTCATGTGCTTCGGGTTATTCACTTGCTTCTCATTGAATCCTCTAATTCAGTGGTTCCCAACCTTTTTTCCCAAGAGCCCCCCCAAATAACTCCTGTTGGAAGTTGCGCCCCCCACACACACACAAGGGGGGGCGGGATTTTCTCCGGTTGTGTATCTTCAAATTCTAGCGATCTCGAGCCGGTTTCTCAAACTTACCTACCCCACCTTTAAGTTGTCAAAGTATCAGAACGGTGTTTATTAGACTAAATGCTGTGTTCATTTGAGTCCGTATCATTGCTATTGTATGGTTTTGCAAGGTTTTTCTAATATTTTGTCCATCTCCTTTTTTGTGATAGTAGGGCTGAAATCATTTGCCAAATGAATGAATTAATATATTTAGAACAGAAAAATAATTGGGACCTTTTTTGATGATTGAACCTGTTTCTGTTCTGTTCTCCTATATCCATAGGATATGTGTTTAATTCATATATTCAACTTATGAAAGCTTACGATACATTATGTTCTTCTTTCTTCTACTTTTATTTTGAATCTTTCTTAATTTTTGAGCCATGTTTTTGCTTATTTTAAACGGGTAATTTAAGTCTTCTCTTATTGACTGTATCTCTCTTTTATTCTCTTGCAGGTATGCAGTGATTTACCTCCGTACGTCCAAGTGTGTGGTTCTGCTTCTTGTCCCATTCCTGTCTTGGCAAGTCTTGTCCATGGCTGGTCGTGTTTTTAATCGGTAACCATCCAGCGGCAAGCTGGACTCGAAGACGTCACCTCCCCTCACCTGCTCCTTTGCCCCGCCCCCTCAAAAGTCTTCAGATCAAACAGCGCGGCTCCACGACTCTGGGCTCCGATTGGCAAGTGAAGAGGAGGAGGAAGAGGAGGAGTATGTCATTGAATCAAGTCGACCCGGTTCAAGACAGGAGTTCACAGCCACCTACAGAGATGCAGAAACCATTACTGGTAAGAATACGTTATAACCTTTTGTAGACAAAACTTGCTGGAATCCATTTGGCAGTGTTGAATTGCACTAGATCAGGGGTGCCCAACCAGTCGATCGCGAGATGTGTCTAAAAATAGAACAACAATATTCTGTTTTATCGTTAATGTCCTATAACATAATCTTCAGTCCGCACACACACAAGACCGCAATTATGGCAGAAGCCCAAAATGTATAATTTTACTCCGAGTGGGAAGATGATTATTTTTGTATCTATTCCAATTCAAAGTCCACCTGTCTCATCTGCAATGCGAGCGTGGCTTTATCGAAGAAGGGTAATTTAGGAGCGGCATTTCAAAACAGTGCACAAACGCTACGAGACGGAATTCCCTCCTAATTCTGCCCTAGCTCCAAAAAGGGGAGGGGCCTGAAAGGACAGCTAAATGCACAGCAGTCCATTTTCACCAGGCCCAACAACAAGAGCAAGGCTGCGACCAGAGCATCTTATCGTGTCAGTCACGTTCTTGCGAAACACATGAAGTCTTTCAAAGACGGCGAAGTAGTGAAAGAAGCATTCCTGGAGGCTGCCGACGCGCTTTTTGGGGACAGTAAACAACAACAATAACAGTAGCATTTCAACAGGTTTTTGATATAATAAAAACTCAAGTTAGATACCGTTATTAATCAGCTGTAAGTTTTAGTTTGTTTGAACTTATTCATTATAATTATTGTACAAAATGGTATAAGAATGCAAACTTAAATTGATTATAGGCTATTATAAATTCAGGTTAAGAAACTAGTGTTACTTGCATCCTATTTTAAAGGCATTTCTTTTTATAATCAACTAAAATGCTACAAAAAAGGGTTTGATTCTATTAATTTTGTCTCTTTTATTGCACTTTGGCAGCAGATTCCTGAGTAGCTTCAGATCTGAGTTGTCTTATTAGAAAGCCTAATTTATACTTTTGTAGCAACACTATTTTTATATAATGGCAAATAAAGGGTTCAGAGTCTTTTCTTTTTTCCCTGTGTCATATGTGGCAGCACTGTTCAATGCTTCGTGAAAACATTACCCACTAGTATGTGACGTGTGAATAAACTCCAACTCTGTATCAACAACACTGTTGTGTAACTTCAGTTAAATACTTTTAGGTGTGTAGATTAGAAAGAGGTAAGATAAAGGATCTGCAGTATTTTATGAAGTATTAATCGTACAAAGGTCAGTTTTATACAAGTAGAAGTGTGTATTTACCTGGCAGTAGGCTGTCAGTAATGGCTACGCCTCTCTATTTGGACTGGTAGATCTCGGCAGACTGGCAACTTTAAAAGTAGCTCTCGGTTCAAAAAAGGTTGGGCACCCCTGCACTATGCATTCATATATAATGCAGCTGTCAAATATGCCCTCCTAGTAAATATCCATCTTGTAGTATGGTCTGAGTCAATACAATAGGGTTGGGTATTAAATAAGTTTTACATGAAATTCAACCTAATTAAAAACCTCTAAAGTTTACTATGAGTAATTGTCATGGTCAGTTTGTGGTCTATTTTAGATAAAGTGAGACTGAGGCATGTGGAGCTGTGAGAAAGGGTCACTCTCTGACCCTTTCTCTAATGTCACATCCTGTCAGTGAAGCAGCTCCAGGGGACCTCAGCTCTGTGTACAAGCCAGCATGTGGGAGGAGCTCCCAGTGGAGGGTCTCCATTAGCTTTTTCACTCATCTCCCCTCCTCCGTTTATCTTTCTCTCCGAGCCAGCAGCGAGACACTCATGTTTTGTCCTCAGTGATCACAATTTAGCTCTACCGTGGCCCAACTAATTGTGACCATGTTTCTGACGGACTCTTAACTATTAAAGTGTATTAAAGTCCCTTTTGTAATGCTGTCCTAATCATGCAACAGCCTATATTGCCCCAAACTCGATTTGAAACAAACCCTGATGACAGGAAAACATAATTAAAAAAAAAAAAAGCCGTTTGACAGACTACATTAGAATGTAGTACTACAAACACACTAAGAGACAAGTTGTCTTGTGATGAGACTTTAAGGACAACTCCTAAGTTTCAGCAGTGCTCAGACTCAATTTAGCAAGACGTTTCAGACCTTGAGAAACTGTAAGGAATGGGGCCCGGGGGAAGGGAAAGGGAGCCTTAATACAACTTGGCCTAAAGCCACATCAACAAGGCCATGAGGGTTGCCATGCATTGTACAGCACGAGACTAATGGGTCAGTTGAACAGTGATTGAGACTCTTTCCGTTTCTTACACACAACAGGAAAATAGTTTCCTTCTAAGGTTTCCTGTAGCACAGGGGTTCCCAACCTTTTTTCCCAAGAGCCCCCCCCCCCCAAATGACTCCTGTTGGAAGTTGCGCCCCCCCCCCCCCCCCCCCACACACTTCTACGGGCAGAAGAAACATTTCTATTAAGGACAAAATTATACATTTCTGTCTTTTTATGCCTTTAATAGCTACCAACTTGAATTTTTATTAAAATGAATTAATCAATTATTTGTTATATGTTATTGTAATGTAGAGACAAGGCTTTTAGCGACAATCATTTATTGCATTACAATTATATTAAAAAAAAAAATGAAGAAAAAAAAAAGTCTAAATATGATATTTGGCCTCAAATCGCCTGAGGCCTGGCGTGACTGTATTGTCGTGACAAGTACAGTAGCCTTGAAGCTTGTTTTGAAGCTTATTACTTCAAGTCTCAAGTGTAAGATACCTTTTGTAGGAAATGTTTGCGCCTGTGTTGCATTATATTGTTAGGCTGTAACTAACAATTATGTATACCATCAATTACCAGCCACATTTATCATTAGGTCAATACCATGTCAGAAAATAGTGCAAAAAGTCAGTTTCTTAAAATCCAAGGTAATGTCTTTAATTATCTCTTGTTTTACTCCAAACAGATTGTTTGGTTAAAAAAAACAGATGCATAGGGAATTCTACATATTTGAGGCTTTTAACCTTATTTTCCCAGCATGACAATTTCCTTTAATGATTAATAGATTATCAAAATCATGATAATATTTCTTACAATCTACAAATCAGTTATTAGCTGAACCTGGGAGAAAAATGTAATTGCATCACAGTCTCCATTTCACTTTTGCCTGTCTTTGGTTCTGATACTGTCAAGATGTCCAGGTTAATGCTGTGTGTCTTTGTTTTCATGTAGTATTCTATGACAATATTCTGATCTCCTAAAGATTTGAATGTGGTAGTGTCATTTCCTTTCCCGTGACTTCAACCTGGCATTATCAGTCAGACAGACCAGTGTTTCCCCTACCATTGTCTTGGAGGGGCGCTGCACCCCGCCAACGGAGCTCCGCACCCCCCTGAAATTCAAGGTGTTAAAAAAAAAATTCCAATTTGTTTTCTTAATTTTTTTTATTTATATATATATATAGCACCAAATTGCAACTAATCTATATCTACTGTCACTTTTCACATTGAACATGTGCTCTTTTATTAAATAAACTAAACACTTTCATTTTAAGTTGTGAGTTTAGTGTTTTTGACCCTAAGAAACACTGATGCATTAATTAATAACAATAATCCACAGCTCCTCTCTCTGCTCCAGAGGATTTAAAAAATATATATCCCAATATATTCCCCCCAAAGCAGTAAACCTAGGGGAAACACTGCAGACTGAACAGACACAGATTGGTACATGCTAGTGCAACAGCTAAATGGGTACATTTTCTAAATCAGATGGTGAAATATCACGCTGTTGTAATATATAATGTAGTCATTTGTCTTTAACACTATCATCATTTAAGGGCAGTACAGTGGAGCAGGATGGATGAGTGCTGCCATCTGCTGGTATGGAAGTTTACAAAAAAATCAACATGTTTCGTTATCACCTGTTGTATTTTACGTTTTTACTTCTGTCCCATCATTCTTTGTCAGTCACGTCTGCTGCCTAACAAACTAGTTGAATACTTCCCTGCCAAGAAAGAAAGTTTGTGTGTATGTGTGCGTATAATGTCACTAAGCTTTGAGGATGAATGAACACAAAAAGCTGAATAGAGTAGCTCATTGCTATGGGGCAGTTCCTGGGCGTGGGGTTAATTCTCCATGGTTACCAGCCAGCAGTGATGTAAGGAGTTGAGTAACTGACTGTGGAAATTATTATGGGATGCTGGTTAGGAGAGAGAGAGAGGGATAGAGAGAGATCAGGAGCCTACAGGCAGATAACTGGAAAGAGACTCAAGCAAAGTTACGTAAGTGGTCAAACGGAGAAAAATCCAAATAGCTGGGTCTGCTTCCTGACTCATCAAACCACGGCAGGCGAAAAACCTCCATTGTGCTGTAATGCTCAGAGCACAGCTTCACACACACACACACACACACACACACACACACACACACACACACACACACACACACACACACACACACACACACACACACACACACACACACACACACACACACACACACACACACACACACACACACACACACACACACAGTAGAGACGGAGCCAGAAACACGTCTTAATGTTTGACGTGTGTGGAGAAATTAGCAATTGTAGCTTGTTCGTTCATGCTGTTGAGTTTATGGGAGGAGTGCAGTCCTTTTTGTAGGATTTTGAATAATCTTTGTGTCTGTTATGACACACTGACAGTATTTCCATGGATACAGAGTTTTTTTTGTACAAAAAAGGCTGAACCATCCAATGAATAACTAAGAGCAAGGACAGTGGCTAGCTCCGCACTTCACTGAGCAGGCTGAATGGGGAAATGATTTAGTGTAATGATCGGATTATAACAAATCAAAATACTTGGGGAGTTTGTGATAAAGTCATACAGGAAACCCCCACCCTGACACTGATTTGACAAAGACGTCTAGGCTACAATGCCTGCTCAGTTTCTGTCTTTGTTACCTGACTCATAAAGGTGGTGTTGTTGGCATGTGACGTTTCCTGTTTACATATCCGATACGACCACATGTCCTGTCATGTCCATGCCTCCTTTCGACCTCTTGAAAAATAACTTCCAAGTTGTCGACCAAAATAATTGCCAGCAAATTTAAGCACATACTCACAAAGGATTTCGTAACATCTGCATCAGGATTTGTGCAACTGAAGGATAATTAGTGGTAATTATTATTTTACAAGTGTAGACAAGAAGGACACTCTAACTCAGGGGTGTCAAACTCAATTTCATCACGGGCCACATTCGCATTATGGTTGCACTTAAAGGGCCGGTTGTAACTTTAAGACTATATAAAAAGACATATATAGATATTTAATATATATAAAATAATGTATTATATTACATTATTGCCTCTGCATTGGATTATTATCGGATAGGGTAATAACTTCATAATTAACTACATGTGAAAGCAGAAGATAGGGCAAATAATTGGAAGTCTCTTCAGTGAGAATGTCACAAAATGATTGAAAAAGAAAAGCCACATTCTGGAAAAAAAGACATTTTGAGAAAGAAGGCATATTTGAGATGCATTGTGGGACATGTAGTTTATGGGCAACGTGCTTCTGTAAATTGGCATGTAACCGTATAATAAACATATTATATTCTTTGCAAGCTCTTGTGGGGCCACAGAAAATGAAGTCGCGGGCCGGATTTGGCCCCCGGGCCTTGAGTTTGAGACCCCTGCTCTAACTGGACTCTAAGCTTTATTGGGTTAGTGACATTTAAACCCCTTGGTACGGTCCCCAACACGTAGACCTTTAGACACGGCAGCTTTCACCTGTCGCCCGGTCTAATTCTGGACAGGGTTGTGCTGCAGCTCTATAAGAACAGTACTGAGGTATTTGTTTGAATGGCTCCAATGGGGGACGTGTTCGTGGATTCAAGTTCATAGTTCATCTTTGTATTGACTTTTGTCATGATATGTACTAAGGTTGTGTGGAAAGCAGCATGCTCATACAGTGCCGGATTCAAACAATTCAAAATGTGTTTTTCATAGATTGAATCCTTTTAAAGAAGACCTTCTCTCAAGGAAACCTTTCAAAAATATTTGAGCAACAGAATTCTTCACATTCACATTAGTCAGAATAATTCTCTGGATTGTCGTTGTCGCGATGCTTTCTGTCCTTTTAGCTTCTACTAATTGTGCATCTGGTACCTTGTCTGTATCTATTGTCTGTGTTAATACCCGGCACCAGCGGTGGTGGATGAATCCAAGCACAAGTTAATTAAAGAATAGGTACCCAACATTTCTAAAATACAACCTTTTAGCCATCTACCATTACTTTGCAATAATATGAAATGTATGAACTTGATATACCCAACCTCTTTAAACAGGATGTTTTGTAACTAATAATGATAAACTGATTAGTGTAGTTTCCAAGCTTAAAAACAAACTCACTTATCAGGTGCATTTGATTGCAAAAGACACTGGGATCTGTAGGATTACAAAGAGAAAACTGAGTGGGTTTTTGGCAGTTCTTCTGCTGCAGCTTTGCTTGTGTTGTGGATGTGATGACGGCTTTACATGGGCTGGATCCGTCACATGACCTGTTGATCCCGCAGTTAGAGTTTTCATTCTCTACTTCATTAGTATCTCTCATCAGGTATGAGTCTACATGTACCTTTTTAAATAGACTGTGGGGCAGCTAGGAAGACAAACCGTTACAGGAGCAGCTTCAGGCCTGCTGCTAAAGTGTTTATACTGGAGCAGCAGACAGACAGAGAGAGAGTGTGTGTGTGTGTGTGTGTGTGAGACTGTGTGTGTGTACAGCCCAAAGGAAGAGTCCAGCTGGGCTGTCAGAGAGGAAGAGGGGGTGGGGGGCAAGCTGCAGGGCGGGCCATGTGGCTATCGTCATTGGCATGACGAACCAGTTTGGCTCGGGTCTCTTCTCCTCTTCACTCCTCCCTCTTTTCCTGTCTTTCTCTCTCTGTCTCTTCAACCCAATGCCGTCCTCTAAAACTTTTAGCACCCTCTCTCTCTAGTTCTTCCGGCCTCTCACCCTCCCAACAATCCTTCTCTTTCTCTCCCTCCTCTCCGGGTTACTTCTTGCGACCTTGCCTTCTCCCCGTTCAGTGGAAAATGTGATTGGGGGGCAGCAACGTTGGTGGTTGTCGGGCTTCAGGCACCATGAGTGAGTACACTGTGCACAGCGTGGGTTTCTGACAGGTTTCAGCTAGTCACGAGTCTGGCTAAGACACGGTGACACAGAGCTTATCTCGCTGCCTCTGTGTTCCCTTTGTTTGTCTGGGAATCAGATGTCGTGAAGTTAACGGAGCTGCAGGGATTCGGTTAACATGTTAACTGTTGTACTGTCATGTTAAATAACCTTAAAGCTTATCAGAGAACATACAACTTTAAACTCTACATGATCTGTTTAAGGAAATGTTTGTAAAGGTCTATAATAAGTGTATTGTAGAAAGGTCAACTTGGCTCTGTAACTATCTCTTGCCTAACCCACTGTACTGTTATAGTTGACAGGAGGCAGCCATGTTGGACAAAAGAGGTATTGGACTTTACATTTGTTCTTCAGTTTAGCAACATGTTAACAACATGAATCAAGCCTGTGTGCTTCTACAGTATAACCCTTCTTGTCTTAATTAACCTAGTTTTGATTCTCACTCAGTCCCGTGATACTTTATGTGCAGTGTTGCTACAAGTGTGGGTTAACTGTTAGGAGGCAAGTAAGCAAGTTCTGTTTTACCACAAGCACTATTTGTATGTTTTTATTCATATCTTTAAACACATTTGTGTCTTTTTGGATTATGATAAGTACATTTCTAGTGCTTGGCCCACATCATGCCTTGATCTCTTGATTTTGACACTTGTCTCTTTCTCACTCTGTGTCCTCTGCACAGGTTGACATGTGTGTTTCTGCTCATATTGACAGTAGTCTATTCTTGCACTTGAACTTTCTTTCTCTGGTGGCTGCTAGCTGCTGCTAATGTTGCCATGACCCTGCGTGTTGTGTTCTTTGTGCCAGCAGTCTATATTTACATTTGATTATCAGACTTGGACTTGAACTTCTTTTGGTCTTATATTCGCTTTGTTTGTTGATCCTCGATATAACTTGAAATGTTTCCAAGGGACAAAACTCATAGTTTTCTACAAAATACTACTTTCATACATTTATTTAGCAAAAAACAAGTAAGTTCATAGTTGTACTACTCTCCTGCTAGATGTAAGGTAGTCCTTGCTTTGCTATTGACTGGTGGTCTTTAAAAGGGTTGACTGTCTCAAAGCAGAACACAAGTCAACAACACAGCTGTCGGTTGACTCTGCCCTTTGGACAGTCTTGGTTAACTTTGTTTGCAATCTCTGCAACTTATTTAGCCACATCGTTTCTTTTGAAGAACAGAAATCTAATCTTTAAATGACTGAAAACTAGAGTAGTGCAAAGATGTGTGAAAAGTAGCTCAAACAGAGAGGTTGCAGTTGGAAAACAATAATTATTTTACCAAATACAGCAAACGACACACATTAGATACTTGTCAATATGAAAATACTTGCTTTTCCAAAAAAAAAAAAGTAAACATTTGAATGCTGTATTTACCCAGTAAGTAGGCTCAAGCTTGTGTTTATTTTGTCTAGTATTAGCCTGATACAATGATAAGCCTCTCTTCTGAGCATCGTCACGCTATTCTAACGGCCCACATATTATAAAACTTAGATTAACAATAACATGTCTTTCCTAATGGCTGGCAATGGTGGCCTTTGCATTTCAGTACTTACTTGTCTGTTGAAACCTCATTGGCTGTGCTTCCTGAATGATTCCCCAGTGTGTGTGTGTGTGTGTGTGTGTGTGGGTGGTGTGTGTGTGTGTGTGTGTGTGTGTGTGTGTGTGTGTGTGTGTGTGTGTGTGTGTGTGTGTGTGTGTGTGTGTGTGTGTGTGTGTGTGTGTGTGTGTGTGTGTGTGTGTGTGTGTGTGTGTGTGTGTGTGTGTGTGTGTGTGTGTGTGTGTGTGTGTGTGTGTGTGTGTGTGTGTGTGTGTGTGTGTGTGTGTGTGTGTGTGTGTGTGTGTGTGTGTGTGTGTGTGTGTGTGTGTGTGTGTGTGTGTGTGTGTGTGTGTGTGAGCGTGTGTGAGTGTGTGTGTGTGTGTGTGTGTGTGTGTGTGTGTGTGTGTGTGTGTGTGTGTGTGTGTGTGTGTGTGTGTGTCCAGTCATTCAGTCTGGATTAGCAAACTGTGAGAGACAGCATTGTTAGAGAGGCAGAGAGCTACAGAAATAGAGGGAGACATTCTTTGTCACTGTATTTTAAATCTGATTCGATGCTACTTCTCTAAGCTTGTAAATTCAACATTTCTGTAGAAAAAGTAGCTGAAATCTCAATTCTGTGTGAGCGGAGTGCACGTTAACAGTCATACATGGATTCCCCTTTAATAGCACACTAGACTGATGTTTCAACAGAGAGGCACATAGCTGAAAGCTTAGGTAAGATGATTTGGTTTTCCACAGCGGTTTCAGTGGGAGGCTGCTGTTGACTTTGTTAAGAGAGTTAGTGGACCGGTTTAGCTGCCATGCCAAAGAGGCGGCAGAGCTTTTATATATTTAATAAAAGGAGCAGAAACTGTTTTTCTGATAACTGGACATTTAAAATTGTCTTTTTTAAGAATGCTTGACTTCTGAGAAAACATATGTCTAAATAATAATGGCTGAGGTGCATAATTGCAGCCAGAATGCAACACATAGCTGTCTATTTTAATGTGCAGCAATGCAACTAAAGGGGAAGGACTAATCCAAGATAGAGTTTGATTCATTTAAGTGAGGATACAAAGCGAGTCAAATTAATCTGAACCTTGAGTTTTGATTTGTGAGTAATGAATAGTATAGGCCTCACTTTACCACTAGAGGGCAGCCTATACTTTCCGCTGTAATGGTCTGATGCAGTGGTTCCCAAACTTTTTCAGTCGGGACCCCCTTGGGTATTGGAAATATTTTCGGGACCCCCCAACCCGGTTCCCATCTATATTGGTAGGATTAATTGTATGTTATTGTAAAAACATTACATTTTCTCTGCTAATAATAAGAAGATACAAAGATCCAACTATAATTTTATATTTTATTATGGATTACACATGAACAAAAGTGCTTGTAATAGATACTGTGAATTAATTTGGCCTAATTAAAACTGGTTGGCCTTCTTCCCTGAGTAGTAGATTTTTCAAATTCAAATTTCTTTAAGGAAACTATATTAATGAACTACTATTTCTACTGCAGGTTGCAAACGATCACATCACTTTACCATTCCTATTCCACACATAGCCTATCAATGACTTGTGTGTGCTTGCTTTCCCTTGCAGATCTTCTCAAACCGGGGCTGTTGTTTTGAGACTGCCACTCTCAGTTCATTCTCAATGTTCAGCTTTGGTCTGTATTTCGTTTTGATGGCAGCAAGAAAAGCCTATTTCACACAAGTAGGATGTTGTAAAAGGCAGCATTATGCCCACAGCTCTCTGACCAATGAGATATTTTCGAGCAGTGTTTGTTTACCATTGAATAATAATAATAACAATACGTTTGATTTATATAGGTGCACTTTAAAAACAACGTCATCTCAAGGTGCTTCACAAAGCTAAAAGGAGAAAATAAAAAAATCTTCCCGCGACCCCCCTGCAGTACCTCCGCGACCCACCAGTGGTCGCGCCCCACAGTTTGAAAACCACTGGTCTGATGAAATGTCTATTGAGGGGTATTAAAAATGAGGAGAGTAATTGTCACATTTACATTACCGAGGGTATTTATAACAATAGCATTCTGCCTATGATAATTTGTCATTCCTGTATAAGCCAATATTATCAATCATGAAAGGTTTTGTCGAGAGAAATACTGTAAATTGTCCGTGTTTCTCTCTTTGCAGATGTGTGTAACAGTACTGATTTGCCAGAGCTCGAGATTATCAGCCTATTGGAGGAACAGCTGCCAGTCTACAAGCTGAGGGCGGACACCGTCTTCGGCTACGAACAAGATGATTGGCTGCACACGCCACTGGTGGAATCAGACTCTGCCCTCGAGCTGACTACTGAACAGATAGAGGAGACCCTTAAATACTTTTGTAAGTTCATCACATACTGTTTAATTAGAAATGTTACTAACAATATCAGTCCAATCACAAAATCTGTCACATTAGAAAAAGACAACTTTTGTTCATATTTCCTGATATGTTGCTGAATTTGCTACGTTAATACTTAATGGCAGACACTGGTGAACAGATCAGTAGATTTCTAGGTTTAACCTCCTGGACACTGTTATTGGAGAGTGACACTGAGGATTTAACTTTGATAGGAGAGACATTTGAGCTGTATTCTGACCTTGAGCCAGTCGAAATCAAAGAGCAAGAGATGGCCTGCTGCCCATCAGTGTTAGCGCGACAGCTGACCGGTTGCCACAACAAACACACTTGATGCGTCCCCCTCTCTCTGCTGGTTGATGTTTTGCTTTCACTTGCACCCAGCCCTGTGTTGTGTATCTGTGCATGTGTCTGCTCTCATCTTATCAGACTAGAGCTACCCACACACTACTATTTCCACACAATTTGAGCCAAATGCACACAAGCTCACATACAAACACGTGTACGACAAACCAAGGGGACGTAGAGTGTGTTTTCTTTTTTCAACATCAATTATTCACTACTATTTGACGTCTACTTAAAGAGCCTGTGACACGGTTTTCCCCCATCATCCAAACCCATCAATTTGAGTACATATTGTCCCCTTGAAAACCGTTACTGAACTGATTTTGGATATTTGTACTTTGATAACCGTTAATCTGCCTTCAATGTTGACCATTTTCTGGATCTTCTCGCGGATTCTTCAAGTCCCGCCAAATGATGGGTGACGTCATTGCGGGCACAGCGCTCCAGCTGCACCGTCCAGGATCCCAGCATCTGCATGTAAACCTTTATATATATACAGTCAGATGTAAACGCACGACGGCGCACACAGCAGCAAGCTCAGACAGCGATGACAGGTTAATGTTGAACGTGTCTGAGAGCTCATATGAGGCTGAAGGATCGGTTTATGTTGTATCTTCTAAGTTTAGGAATGAGGTGCGTCAATATGGGCGATCATATGGTCATGTAGCCAGTGGTGGAATGGGACTACAAATCATCCCTGGACTCTCGACCGGCCCACTTCGGTACCGAGCTGTCAACGGGGGGAGCGGGGGATGTAAAATACAAATATAATGTATAATGTCTGTGTCTTTGACATTAGCGCTGCTAGCCACCTGTGCCCTGTACTACGAAGCCAGTTCAACAGACCCTGGATATGTTTGAGTAACAAACAAACTAACAACAACAAACTAACAAACGAGATCTCGCTAAGCGGTCCTACGACGCTGGTTATCAACTCGGTAAATCAAGCCAGGGTTTCTCTCTCCAGCTGAGAGCGCGTTCACGTCTAAGACACGAGTGGATCTGACTTTAATTACATTTGTCTCGAGTGTTTCGTCAACATAATGTGTTAAATAATACTTCTGCATACAGTCTGTGACACTGTGAGTGTTGCACGGCCAGATGAGGCTGGAGAAGCTGACTCAGATAAGGAAATATATGATATATTATGATATTATCTGATCGATGATCTGATTGATGATGTAATATGAATGATAAGTGCGACACGTCGGCGTCTTCTCTGAATACGGCAGTTTAAACTGTATTTCCTTTATCCTGTAATATGACTTGAGAGATTTAAACTCCGCACATTGAGTTGATCTCTTTTCTATAGACGCCGGAGGCGGGCAGCGCCAGGTAAAAGAAGTTATTTAGCCTTCTCAAACCTGAGCCTCACGCGCCGCCTATGGGGGATGTGCTAGTTACTTATCCGACCGGCCCACTTCGGTACCGGCCCATCGGGATTCGTCCCGATGGCCAGTCCGCCACTGCACCCAGCCCACGTAAACTGTCAACGGGGGGAGCCTCGCTGCGGGGAAACGGTGGACCTAGTGTCCCGATCGGAGTGGGAATAATAATAATAATCCGTGCATTTTATCCATTAATTTCCCCAACATTGTGGTAAAAAACCACACGTTTAATCCACGTTGTTGGTGTACTACAACTACAAAACGCATCGGTTTGTTTTCTCATCAGGAAATGCAGACCGGCTCAAACAAACGATCATTTAATGTATCATATGTTCGCCGAATTGACATGAAAGCACTAATAAATGTAGTTTCATCCACTTGAGTTTATAACCACAAAAATAATCGATTTGTTTTTATATCACATCCGACGGGAGGAAATTCAGCAGCTCTCACTCCCGATTTGTAATCCTAATGTAATCATCATCTTCACCACGATCATGTATATTTATGTCGCCGAATTGACATGAAAGCACTGACAAATATGAATATACTGTAGTCAACTTCATTAAAACGTTATTAACGTGCCTAAACTCAGTAATTCACCATTTCTACGCATGACAACACACTTTGTCCGTGTTTGGCTCTCGAAGCGTTCCCGCATTGACGTCACTTCCGGCTTCCCCCAAAACTTCAAAATGAGTCGAAGGAATTTCCCCGCGATGTTCGAAATTATTGATATTTAACGAAACGGTATCGCTTTTTCTTTTTTAAACTGACGGTTCGAGATTACTAGTAGCCCAATATTTCATTGCACAACAGTTGTTGGGATGGTGTCACAGGCTCTTTAAGAAGTGACTCAGGGTAAAATACAGCATCAATGGATCAAACGTCTTCAAAATAGTCTTAACGGAGAACTGTAACTTCACCTTGTCGCCCCATGCTGACACGGTCACTTTGGACTTGACGTTCATCATGGCCCATGAGGCAACGACAAGGTTGTGTTACATGAGACTCACTGCCTGGGAGGCTTCGCTGAATGTTTCTACTTTGTATCTGCGATACATTATAAATTGTATCTTTTTTTTTTTTTTTATCCTGGAGGCAAATTGCTTCTCAATATTGCCTCAAACAGAGCGCCGGTCATTGACACCTAAAGAGCCATGAATAAGGATGAGGATAGGTCATATTGGTTTCATCCTGATCATAAAGCTATGTTTCCCTGGAGCTGTGTTTTTTTGTCTTAGATAAAATACACACTACCCATATTAAAACAGCTGTACGCAGTTGGTATTTGTTTTCATACATTTATTGATGAAACTCCTGGTCATGTCTAACATTATCTTTCCCTGGAGCTCTCATTTTATAACAGATTTATGAATTAACAGGATCATGTGCACACTGTTACATTACAAAGGTGTTGATTGATTGATTTAAGCATGTAACCTGTGGCATGAGGAAGACAGAGGCAACTGTCTGATAGAGAGCATCTTCATGTTGTGATGACATCACAGTCACGTGTCTCACCGATCAGAAGAGACGTGTTGTGTCATTGATACATGTTCCCAGAGCCACCACTGGTGTGGCTGGTGATCAGTACAAACAACAATACATTACATTTAGCTGACGCTTTTATCCAAAGCGACTTACAATAAGTGCGTTCGACCAACAACCTACACACTTGAAGAAAACAGAATCATATAAGTACATCAGGTTTCATAGAGCTAAAACATTTCAATAATACATCTGTATTCATTATGGAGATTATTTTGTTTGTATTATTGTTCTTCTCTTCTTTATTGTCATCCGGTAGTGACTATACATGTATCCCCTTCAGGGTTATTATCATCAACTCCTACAGATACTAAAAGGAAAAATAAGCTGCAAAAGAAAATACAAAAACAACCAAATCCTAACAATTAAAAAAAAAAAAAAATGAATACAAATCCTATACTAGTGTAACCTTGATAGCATACAGGATTAACACATGATGAACTGTAGATGAATCTCTTATGTAACCTCACTGTATGTGGAGCAGTGAAAATGTCCTCTCTTGCTCAATAGCATTAAACAGTTTAATGAGAACGAGTTGCATTTTTATTTTTTCATCATAAAGGCATATTGTTAAAGCTTAATTTCTCCCAGTAAGCATCCTGCCTTTAGCCTTGTAGCTTCTGGTTGTTATCTTGTGTAAGCTTCATCCTATAAGTGTTGCCGTGTGTTGAGCTTATTCCCTCACTCCCCAGCTAAAATTACAAACTCTTGAATGCCCATTTTGGGTTGGCCACGTCACCTCTGCCAACACTGCACTGCTTTGCTGCTAACTGCTCTACATGCTATGCTGCTCAGCGCCAGGCCTTGGGATTCTGAGCCTGTTACTATAGCAACCTCACAGAAGGACAAAGTAGAGGAGAGGGGGCGATGCTTGTATTACGAATGTGGGGCGGGAGCAGGCTAGTGATACTGCTCCCTCTGATTGGCTGTGGGCATCCTCTAATCCCGCCCACCCCACTGTGTCATGATTCTCATCATCTCTGCTGCAAAACCCGTGACTGCTGCTGCTGCTCTCTCAATCCCTGTGTTTATTGAGTCATTGTTAGAGATGCGGCGTTGCATGTGTAGACATAGTGCTGTCACTGAGCAAGGGACATTACAAAAGAGACGACAATTGTTGTAATGACCTCCGATAGAGTGGGCCAGAGGACATACTGCCAGCAGTACAGGGGGATATATTAACCGGAAGCTATTAATGGATGGAGACGTGAGAGGATAGAGGCTGGCACATATGCTGAAGCTCTGGAGTGACTGAGAGAAACCAATGGACGGCATAAAGGACAGAAACCAGAGGACACAGACTGGTTCTAAATAAGCGACACATTTGCTGAAACGAAACATGGAAAAAAAGGATAATAAAGTGACTGTGTTTTTTCTGCTGACAACTGATGACGCAAGTACTGGTTTTCTGGGATGACACGCGGAAATGGAACGGGAAATATGGAGCATAACACGCTGACACTTTGCTGCTAATGAGTGCCGGCCAGAAATGGGACATATGATGAGAATGGGCAGGCTCTCACTAATAATGACTGTGTGCCAGCTGGGAGCTGCTAAGCATGCTGGGGGAGCAGAACTGGACAGTTGACTGAGTAACAGACACTATCAGTAACTCGGAAGACCCCAGCCACCACTGGTTGTCTCAAAGCATGCTGGGACATTGGAAACAGTGAGGATGAACAGAGGAGGACAGAGCAGAGGGCAGAGGTTTGTGAGGGGGGACTATTACGAGCTGGACTGGTACTATGACGAGTGTGCTGATGGTAAGACTCTTTTATGCTCTGACGTGTAGTTGTAGAAGAGTTGACTCAGACTACTAACGTCACTGATGTTACTGGCTAGGTAGACATGGTAGGAGGTTGATTTTATACACACTATAGTGGCTTCTGTTAGGAATTGTATGAGATAAAGTGATGTGAAGTTTGATATACTGAGTATCCAGGCCAAATCAACCATATTATCCCGATCTTAATCCAAATATGCTTACTTTTCAAAATGGCACTACAATACACTAGAATCACATCATGAATCAACTCATTGCAATCTGCGATATCAAAACAAGACACAAGCTGTCGAGAAACTACCATGACACAAAAAGTGAGCTGCACATTCAATAACATGTAGATCTCAACGTACAGGAGCCAATGTAAAGTCTAATTACAGAAAATGAATCAGATTTAGTGTTAGGAAGTACTTCTTGGACTACATAATTTGGGAATTAAAGTTCATTGATATATTGAATGCTTTAGATAATGCCATGTCCACTGGCCAGATTGTATAACATGTCCTCTGCTGACCCACAGTGACGTTAAAGCGAGGAGAGATCGTGACAGGATCAAGCTGAATTAGTTCATATTAAACCAGCTTTGTGATAGGTAGACATTTATCCCAACAACATAATAGAAACAGTGGATTATAAGGTACTTAAACCCATAAAAGATACAATCCTTTAATTGTCCTCCAGTTAAACCTCTAGTGGAGTCATTAAACTGACTTCTTCCTACTCGCCTTCATTTACATGTAAGAGAACACAGAGAATGTGATCTTGTGCACTAATATTCAGGACAAAATAACAGATCTAGGCAGATGTCAGCAGGCAGTAGAGGCTTCTCAATACTCAAATTTCCCCTCCTCGACTCCCCTCCTCGATACTTAGACCCGCCCACAGGAGATGCGAGCGGAGGACCGAGGAGGGGGACCGAGGAGAGAGGAGGGGAAGCAGCAGACGTTTAAAGAAATGAGAACTCCTCTCCTCTGAGCGGTCATATTAAAGCGACGTCCGTTCATTATTACGTGGCAACAGCTGCATCATCTGTCAAGTGTTTTGTCATATTTTATAATCTCTGTTAGATCAGCTGAACATTGTTCCCCCACATATTTACTTTGAATTCATTGAGAGTGCGGTATAATGAGACAATACCAGGCTACAGACACACACACAAATATATTTATATAAATATATGCAATTTAAAGTATGAGAGCACTCTCATAATAACGTAACACAATCAAAGACTGGATATATCCCCCCCCCCCTCTCTCTCGTCGCTGAAATGGGGAATTGAAATTACAGGCCAAAAGTTGTATTTGCAAGTATTAAAAGTAAGGACATCAAACCAACTGAGACCCGTCTGTCCGCCGCATCTACGCACTGTACAACACACACCTACACACTGTACCACACACACACCTACATACTGTACCACACACACACCTACAGCTCCTAAAGCATAATCAGGCTACAGCCGTTGTGTATTTTATTATGTGAAGCACTAAATGGTTTTAGAAAAATATCGACTCTTTGTTTGTAGATATCTACTAAACTAAAGCAAATAAAGAGAGTAGGCATGTTATACTGAGTGATATATATTTTACACACTGCTCTGCTTTCTGCACCTCACAGCTGTTATCACTGTAAACATCGCGTTGCGATGAGAGCAGGTTCTCAAATAATATCCAGGGGTTGCATGCAGAGCTGTCATTGGCTGAGATAAGTCCGGCCGTGCGTCACGCCTCCACCGTTCCCGGAAATGCATCCGCGGAGGAGCCGTGGAGGAACCATCAGTGTATCCTCGGTTATAGCTCCTCCAGAGAGCCTCCTCGACGCTCGATCCTCGGTCCTCGGTGTGCATTTAGAGAAATGAGACGTCCTTCAAAATGGCGCGCTGAAATTCATTTCCGGGTCACTACCGGAGGAGTCGAGGAGGGGAAATTTGAGTATTGAGAAGCCTCTAGTGTCTGCTGGATACAGTGGGTGTTGAAACAGGTGTTCTGTGGACGCTGAGTCAGTGATGCTTCTAAAATAGTCGCTCATATGACTAGCTGTAGATGCAGGAAGTGGGGCTGGAGCAGGGCTCGAGTGGTGATTCCTCTGTGCAGGTAGTGAATCTGTAGAGAGGCTTGTTGGTTGTGCTGATGTCAGCTGCCTGCTTATCACAGCTGCTGATAAACAGATACCAGCTGACCTGAAGAGATGTATGGGAAGTGGTGGCAAACGCTGTTTATTTTTGAGAGGACAGGTAGGTATAGGCAGTAGATAGATTGTCAAAGTAGCTATGAGAAAGGAAGTGATGCTTGTTGGGAGATATTGAGAGCTGTGAAATAGGCTCCATATGACATGTAAATGCCATTTGATTAGGATTGATTAATGGCGAAAAAAATCCATAACGTCTGTTTCATCTCATGTTCATGTCTGTATATTTTGTTACACCATGTCTTTCCAATCTGGTATAAGGAAGCCTACAAATGTAAGAAAACATAGTTAGTGATAAGCATAACAAATACAAGATTAATAAAAGAAAATGAATACAACTCAAACACTGTAAAAATGCATATTTATTGTAGATTTCTGTTAAGTGCTATTCATTTTATGTATTCTTCCCAATTTCTTACAAAAGCAGTATTTAGCCTTTTGTGGATAGTGACTAAAGATTCACACACACACACACACACACACACACACACACACACACACACACACACACACACACACACACACACAGTCAAGACCTGTGGAGGGCTGATGGCACCTGGTCATGTGACGTGTGACTAACAGGTTCAAGCAATGGTCGGTTTATTACAGGCCTGATGACGCTGCCTCTGGCTCTTCCTGTTGTCGGTCTCTCCTCCCTTGTCTTGTAAAGCTTTGTTATAGTCTATATCTTAATGTGCTATGTAATCCATTTGACTCAATTCAGATATAACCTGCTTTAATTGCTGTCAATTCGGCTAAGCAAAGGTGCGATTTTTGTATTTTTTATTTATGTATATTTTGATATGTGCTTTAATTTGAAGGTTTGATGTATTAATGGAGATTATGTATGTGTGTCAGGGATGCCATGTAGAGTCCTTGCATAACAGTTCAAACGGCTCTGTCAGCACCCCCCCACCCCGTGTGAGCTGTGCAGATGAAATGTTATTTAGCCATAGCTGCTAACACATGTTTGGTTTCCTGTCTTGTGTGAAATGTTTCCTGCTACACACTGACTATCGATTTTCCAATGAGATATTTTTGCTGAAATGAGTGAGGGACATGCCGTTTGTTTGATAAACTCGTGGCAGAAATAGAAAGCAGCTGGTTCGGTGTTATTCTGAGATTTGCATGGGAGCAATGCAGAAGTAGGTTAGCTTATATTTAGCTCAATGATTTGCATTCTGCTCTGAGCCACACTTGTCAATAGCATGCTGCCAAATATTCTTTGGCACTTTAGATGGAGGGCAATCAGGAGGACAGAGAGGGGCTGGGAGGGGGCAACATCTCTCGGGAGCGGGGTGACAGGGTTGAGGGATAATCACAGGAAACGGAGCTGGGAAATAAAGCATGGATTTGTGTGCCAGTACTTAATTTGGTTTGAGAAACCACTGCAAATTGCTTGAATAGTGTGTATTCAAGCTTTAAAAAAGTAATAGATTTTAAATTGCAGGGATGCAAACAATTCGCCGTTTTGAATCCAAAATAGGTCGTTTGTGTGATTCATGTAGATCTGCAATACAAATATTTTTGGGGTATGGGGGGGGTCTGTTATGTGCCATCATACACGCATGGTGTTCTTTTTTTATATATTATAATGAAGCGCGAGCTGTGTGCTCGAGTCTTCCTGCCTGTCGGCTCTGCTCATGGATGTATAATAAGGCTCTGCTGCTCCGCGAAGATGGTCTAGCTTCAGCAGCTACATTACCTACGGGTGCGTTCGTTAATATTAACTCTGTGGTCCGGAGTCACTGGCACAGACTGGACCGCTGGTGAACAGCTGTTAGAACGTGCCGTTCAGGTGTTCAGAGCAGAGCTCCCTGTCGGAGCGGCAGAGCGTGATGTGAACTGAAAAGTTTTTCGGTCGCAATATTATTTAATGAATCGTTGAGCTAGCTAACTAGCATACATTGTCACTATCTGCTAACATTAGCTTTAGCCTTCGTTTTCTAATAGTTTTTTTCATATGCTATAAACAGAGGTGGTATAAGTATAGATATTGTAGTAGAAGCACTCAGATCTTGTACTAGAGTAGAAGTACTCAGATCTTGTACTTGAGTAAAAGTAGAAGTACTCAGGTCTTGTACTAGAGTAAGTAGAAGTACTAAGATCTTGTACTTGAGTAAAAGTAAAAGTACTCAGGTCTTGTACTTGAGTAAAAGTAGAAGTATTCAGATCTTGTACTTGAGTTAAAGTAGAAGTACCAGAGTGTAGGAATACTCTGTTACAGTGAAAGTCCTGCATTCAAAATGTTCCTCAAGTGAAAGTATTATCATCAAAATATAGTGAAAGTAGCGACAGTAAAAGTAGTCGTTGTGCAGATTGGTCCATTTCAGAATAATATATATGATATGTTTTATAATGATTGATCATCAAAGTGTTCTCAAAGCTGGTAAAGGTGCGGCTAGTTTGAATGACTTTGTATACTGCAGGGTAGCTTGTGAATTTACTCCAGGTGGAACTAAAGTCTGATTTAACACTTGGTTATATTTCACATCATTCATCCACATCTGTGAAGTAACTAAAGGGATTACATACATGTAGTGGAGGAAAAGTACACCATGTAGCCTACCTCTGAACTGTAGAGGAGGAAAAGTACACCATGTACCTCTGAACTGTAGAGGAGTAGAAGAACAAAGTAGCAAAACATTGAAGTATCTCAAAATTGTACCCAAGTATAGTACTTGTTGAGTTGATTAATTGTACTTTAGACCACTGGCTATACAGATAGAAAGACTAAGCCTTGAACAGAGGCATGAAAATATATTTTCAAAATGCTCAACAGTGCTGCCAAAATTATAAACTGACTGCTACACAATTAAAATAAATGCTTTTATATATTTCTATTAGATGTGACTCTTTAACGTTTCTGTTATTATTAACGGCTGCTTTAGTTGTTCTGACTGCTAACATCATCTGTTATTCCTCATTTTAAAGCCGATATTCTGTGGGGTCGGGGGATCGGATCCTTGTCACCTTTTTCATACCTGATGAGTTTGCATCCCTGAAATTGGAATTGTCTCCACTACATCACACAAGTTTGTATTTGCTTTTAGAGTCTAGATTCATCACTGGGAGAATGATTCGATGTTCTGTTGCTTTTTACTCAGAAATGACCAGCTGTATTTTTTTTCTACAGTTTTTCTGCCAATAAGACCATTGAGCCATACAATCGTTGTTTTAGCTTGGTGGATTTTCTTAATTTCAACAGGTTTATACATGCAACTGTCTAAATGGTATTTGTGTAAATTCATTGTCCAATTAATGCTTCCAAACTACTCTACAGAATAAGTTTGTCAACAGAGACTGAACATAGAAATGTGGTGAAAAGCGAGAGTGCATGAAAGGGAAAACCCAGTGGATTGAAAATAGTGATTGTGACCAGAAAAGCAATGGCAATGGGATAGTGTAAACAGTTCCTAGAAGCATTAAGCGCCGTTTGTCTTCGACTCCTTTGTCATGGTCTCCATTGGACCATTGTGAGGAATTACTCAAGCCTGTAGGACAGTGAGCTGGCATCAGATTTCCAAACCAATTACAGTAACTATAACAATTGAGCAGTGACTAATGAGCAGAAAAGTGGGCTGCTTTGATGCTGCTTATATTCATTTATTATCAGGTATTACTTGCTCAAATGGACATGTCAAATGTACATACAGTTTAAATGTTCAGTTATTCTCCAATTCTTCTTCTTTCGTGTAACCTTAGAGGTCCAACTCGGGGTCGTGTAGCCATGCCCGCATCTCTGGTCCTGGGTCGAAGAGGCTGGCTTCCGAGGGTGGTCTAATTCTCCAATTGTCTTTTTGCATGTGACATTTGGGTCTGGAATGGTATAGTTTATATTTTGCTAAAGTAGTAGTTGGTTACTATAGTAGTTGGTTGGTCCATACTTTCAAAGTTTGCTAGATGGGAGACAGGCTTGTAGAGACGGGTTTTGAAGTTTGCTATTGGATTCTTCCTTTTGCTTCCATTTGTATTAATCCCTATTGAAGCCATGGCATGTTCTGGTCAACGTGACCCAGTTCAATCTTTTCTTGCATTTAAAGTTGTCTTTCTCTGACAGTTTTAGGGCAGTAGTCTTGGAATTGGATTTGTTTGATAACTTAAAAGTCCTTCGCAACATCGACTTTCCTGTACAATTCCAAATTAGGATGGAGTGGATAGGTGAAATCAGCTCTGCATCATAGCCAGTTTGTACAGTACACAGGTGTGCAGTCAATTTATATGGCAGTGGTTGCATAAAGATGTGAGTGTATTTGTCACTGTCTCTGAACTTTGCCTCTGTAACAGCATCAGCTGCTACTGACCCCCCTCCAATGTCTCTCCAGTCTTCAGTGCTCATGTTTAATAGCCTACAATTATACAGATTTTTTTATTTTTTGGAATTTCAAGACAAAACACATGTACAGTTAAATACTCAAACACGTCATATTGTCTTTATCCTAAGAGAAGGGCAAAAATAACATAACATTGGTAAATCCCAGAAAAGATTGGTACTAATACATTGAGATATCATTGATACCAACATAAACAGGACAGTTGTTCTTCTATCACTTCCTCCTTCACATGATATCCTTATAAATGAGTGTTATTTAGGGAGGATGGAAAATGCTTAAACTGTCCCATCTAGATGTTTTTCCAATATCATTACTTCCCGGTGCATATTAAAATTCGTTTAAGATTTCCCTTAATGAATTCGATCATTTAGCAAACTTCCAGCCCAATTGAAACTATTCAATGAATCTTACCTGATGACACAGGTCGCAGGTAGATATGTGTAAACACTTTCACCTATAAAGATTTCACTGTGACTGGCACGCCCTGGAAACAGGTGCACGTCTATTATTGTTCGCTCTGCCCTATTGTCACCACAGAGGCTGAACAGGACTGTACCAAGTTAGTTTCACTTGGGGGTTTGTTCTGTTAAAGGTACCATGTCTTGGCCATTTCTACTGATCATAATTCCATTGTTGAGGTCTACTAGAATAGATTTACATTGTTCAATCTTCAAGGTGTGAGGCGCCGGGCGGGTGTGGAGATACTCACAAGTCCCCGGTTGGGTGCTTCATTGTTGGAGTTTACCCCAGTGGACGAGAGGGTCGCCTCCCTACGCCTGCGGGTTATGGGGGGGAAAACTCTGACTGTTGTGTGTGCTTATGCACCCAACAGCAGTTCAGAGTATACGGCCTTCTTGGAGACCCTGGAAAGAGTCCTGTATGGGGCTCCTGAAGGGGACTCTTTAGTCTTGCTGGGAGACTTCAACGCACATGTGGGCAATGATGGAGACACTTGGAGGGGCGTGATTGGGAGGAACGGCCCCCCTGATCTGAACCGGAGTGGTGGTTTGTTACTGGACTTCTGTGCTAGTCATGGATTGGCCATAACAAACACCATGTTCGAACATAAGGATGCACATAAGTGTACGTGGTACCAGAGCACCCTAGGCAGAAGGTCCATGATCGATTTCGTTATCGTATCATCGGACCTGAGGCCGTATGTTTTGGACACTCGGGTAAAGAGAGGGGTGGAGTTGTCAACTGATCACCATCTGGTGGTGAGTTGGGTCGAGTGGCGGGGGAAGCCTCTGGATAGACCTGGTAAGCCCAAACGTGTAGTTCGGGTGAACTGGGAACGTCTGGAGGATGCCCAAGTTCAGGAGGATGCCCAAGTTCAGGAGGCCTTCAACTCACACCTCCGGCGGAGCTTTTCAGGCATTCCTGTGGAGGTTGGGGACATTGAACCAGAGTGGTCGGTGTTCAAAGCCTCTATTGCCGAAGCCGCGGCGGGGAGCCGTGGTCTCAAGGTCCTAGGTGCCTCAAGGGGCGGTAACCCTCGAACCTCCTGGTGGACACTGGTGGTCATGGAAGCCGTCCGTCTGAAGAAGGAGGCCTTCAGGGATTTGTTATCCCGGGGTACTCCCGAAGCATTTGCAAGATACCGACAGGCCCGAAGGGCAGCAGCCTCATCCGTGGCCAAGGCATAGCAGCGGGTGTGGGAGAAGTTTGGAGAAGACATGGAGAAGGACTTTCGGGCGGCACCAAAGTTGTTCTGGAAAACTGTCCGACACCTCAGGAGGGGGAAGCAGGGAACCATCCAAGCTGTGTACAGTAAGGATGGGACGTTGTTGACCTCAACTGATGGAGTGTTAGGGCGTTGGAAGGAACACTTTGAGGAACTCCTGAACCCGACAACTCCGCCCTCTATGTTAGAGGCAGAGCTAGAGTATGACGGGGGATCAACACCAATCTCCCGGGGGGAGGTCACTGAGGTCGTTAAACAACTCCACAGTGGCAAAGCCCCGGGGGTGGATGAGATCCGCCTAGAAAGGCTGAAGGCTCTGGGTGTTGAGGGACTGTCATGGTTGACACGTCTCGTCAACATTGCGTGGAAGACGGAAACAGTACCGAAGGAGTGGCAGACCGGGGTGGTGGTTCCCCTTTTTAAAAAGGGGGATCAGAGGGTGTGTGCCAATTACAGAGGCATCACACTACTCAGCCTCCCCGGGAAAGTTTACTCTAAGGTACTCGAAAGGAGGGTCAGGCCGATTGTCGAACCTCAGATTGAGGAGGAACAATGCGGATTCCGTCCTGGTCGTGGAACGACGGATCAGCTTTTTACTCTCGCAAGGATCCTGGAGGGGGCCTGGGAGTACGCTTATCCGGTCTACATGTGTTTTGTAGACTTGGAGAAGGCGTATGACCGAGTTCCCAGGGAGTTACTGTGGGAGGTGCTGCGGGAGTATGGGGTGAGGGGGTCTCTACTCAGGGCCATCCAATCTCTGTACTCCCAAAGCGAGAGCTGTGTCCGGGTCCTCGGCAGTAAGTCGGACCCATTTCCGGTGAGGGTTGGCCTCCGCCAGGGCTGCGCTTTGTCACCATTCCTGTTTGTAATATACATGGATCGGATTTCGAGGCGTAGTCATGGGGGAGGGGGTCTGCAGTTCGGTGGACTAAGGATTGCACCACTGCTTTTTGCAGATGATGTGGTTCTGATGGCTTCATCGGTCTGCGACCTTCAGCACTCACTGGATCGGTTCGCAACCGAGTGTGAAGCGGCTGGGATGAGGATCAGCACCTCCAAATCTGAGAACATGGTTCTCAGCAGGAAACCGATGGACTGTCCACTCCAAGTAGGGAATGAGTCCTTACCCCAAGTGAAGGAGTTCAAGTATCTCGGGGTCTTGTTCTCGAGTGAGGGAACAATGGAGCGTGAGATGGGCCGGAGAATCGGAGCAGCGGGAGCGGTACTGCAGTCGTTTTACCGCACCGTTGTGACGAAAAGGGAGCTGAGCCAGAAGGCAAAGCTCTCTCTCTACCGGGCCATTTTCGTTCCTACCCTCACCTATGGTCATGAAGGATGGGTCATGACCGAAAGAACGAGATCGCGGATACAAGCGGCCGAGATGGGTTTTCTCCGCAGGGTGGCTGGTGTCTCCCTTAGGGATAAGGTGAGAAGTTCGGTCATCCGGGAGGGACTCGGAGTTGAGCCGCTCGGAGTTGAGCCGCTCGGAGTTGAGCCGCTCGGAGTTGAGCCGCTCCTCCTTCGCGTCGAAAGGAGCCAGTTGAGGTGGTTCAGGCACCTAGTTAGGATGCCACCTGGGCACGTCCAGCTGGGAAGAGACCAAGGGGTAGACCTAGGACCAGGTGGAGGGATTATATCTCTTCGCTGGCCTGGGAGCGCCTTGGGATCCCCCAGTCAGAGCTATTTGATGTCGTCAGGGAAAAGGACGTTTGGGGCTCTCTGCTGGAACTGCTACCCCCGCGACCCGACCACGGATAAGCGGGAGAAGATGGATGGATGGATGTTCAATCTTCCAAAATCACATTGGTTTCTCATACAGCATCTCTGTATATTCACTCTCTGTCCTACACGCCTTGTTGGAGCACCTGCCCCCCCCCTCCCTATAAGCCCACTGTGCTCTGATTGGTCAGCTTGCCCACTTGTTCTGATGAGTCCACCATCGTTACAGCTGAACATCAGTGTTTATGTTTTACAATGGTGTTTGTTAGCAACCAGAAAAGAACACCAGTAATGACAAACAGATGAGAATGCTGCGTGGGGTCTGGGTAGCGTGTTCGTCGGGACGTTGCAGGGCTCGCTGGTCTGCCCTGTGGGGCTCGAGGAGCAGACAGTGTGAGGTGGATTACTGGTCGTTTCTGGTGGTACTGTGTGCCATGCCAGCGGACACCGTGGAGCTCAGCCTCCACGGTGTCTTGCTGGTCTATATCCAACATCCAGGGAAACAGTGGGAAATCCACTCACACTGTCCGCTCTGGGAGCCTCGCGGGGCGGACTCCTGAGCTGCTCGGGAGTGAGCCTCGCGGGGCGGACTCCTGAGCTGCTCGGGAGTCCACCCTGGCAGAGGGTGTGCCTATTGTTCTATAGCTGTGTGCTAATTGGTCCATTTGGACTTAGTGACGTCAATAGGCCCCGGAAGAAACAAATGGAAAAAGAGAAATCTCCAACGAGGCGTAGACACGTCTTTTCTATGTTAGTTTTACTCGCTACAGGGTGTACTTTGAGGGTTTGTGACTTTGCAGACCGTTTACATGCAGAAAAAGCTACATAACATACATAAGGGGACGGGTAATAACCAGAAAAGCATATGATGGGACCTTTTAAAGGACTTGCCTTTATTAGTTTTAAAGACAATCTAAGAAACAGGTGTCTCCTATTGGTGCCAGCCTCAACCACTTGAAAAAAGGTTACACTTTGTTGACAGTAGGGGTGCATACCGGTTCCCGGTATTATCGAAATACCCGTTACTGGTGGCTACGGTATACCGTACCGAAATCAGATCCGGTTTTCGATACTTAATTTTATTTTTTTTATTTTTTTTTATTTATATATATTTTATAAAAGTGAGGCATAATATCCTTAAACTCGCGTCCAAACCGTCGGAATTACGATGCCGTGAAACTCCGGAAACGAGTCATTTTAGAAAATCTAAAGTGCCTCTGTTACCTGCGCAACATATATGCCGAGGGCACCGAGCCTTCGCAGCAGCTCTGCCCCTCCATGTGAGGTCGGCCCATACCCTAGGGGTTTTTAAATCAACACTAAAAACTCACTTCTTCTCCCTGGCCTTCTAGTCAGAGCGGAGCACGACTCCTGACATTTCCCTGTGTTTGATTTTTATATTTGCTGTTGTAATATATTGTCTTCTTTTTGCGAATGTAGTAATGTGTTATTTATTATTTGCATGTACAGCACTTTGGCTCGACCAAAAATCGTTTTTAAAATGTGCTATATAAATAAAACCTGATTTGATTTGATACATGATGCCGTTTAAGCGGGACACCTGGGGCCTCATTTATAACGCCGTGCGTAGGATTCACGTGGAAAGGTTGCTTACGTAGTAGAAATCCAAAAAATAGGTACAGAAATGTTCCGACATTTTCCGATTCACAAAACATTGCGTACCGGCGAGGAAAGTGCACTTCCTACACCCAGGGTTCGTACGGGTGCTTGAAATCCTTGAAAATGCTTGAAATTTGACGTGGTGTTTTCAAGGTTGGGAAAGTGCTTGCATTTTGGGAATGGTGCTTGAAATTGAGATAAAGTGCTTGAAAATGTAAATGCTTTACTTTTACAAAAAATTGCTGTCTGACTGAATAGTTCGCTTTTTAGATTAAAAGAAAAGAATTGCTTCGCTTCTACATAAAACAGCTCCGCTGCACCTTCCCGCGCTATGCACGCGTGTTTGTGTTACGTGTGACCTGGGCATTCTGATGAGTGATAGATGAATGTGTGCCAGGAGGTTGCAGTTTCAACGAGCGTTGGCTAGCAGAAGACAAATACAAGCCATGGCTAAGACGAGGGTCAAGCCCACGAGTAGCCTCCTGCAAAGTTTGCAAACATAACGATGCGAGAGTCTGTGCTGACGAGCCACATGAAAGGTACGACGTAGTAGAGCATTTTAGATTAGGCTAACGTTGCATGTTACGTTTGTTTAACCCAACGTTTGCTAGTTGAATAGCGAACTCGATTGAGGGATAATAATAATTGCAGGGGACAAACGAGCCTTTTTTTTTTTTTTTTTTGAGGGATCTAGATCGGCTTGAAGGCACATTATGCAATGTGCACATTATCCCGCTTATTACACATGGCCACATTCTCAACAAAGTAACGACATGACTCCCAATATTAATTGAAATGCTTTTATGGATTTAGAAAATTATTTTATTGATTTAAAAAATAGTTTTATGTATTGATTGAAATTGACATGCATCCACTAAGAAAAGTAGTCCGTTGTTACCGTTTGAACTAACGTAGCAACGACAGGAACTGCTTCGATAGTGTTTTTGAGGAGCTTTTTGATTACAGATTTGAAAACATCGTTGCTTGCTTTAAAAGTAGCACAATTCATTATGTCAAACCTTGGAAAGTATCTAGATATCCCTGCCCTAATGCCAAAGTAACTGGCAACTGAATATGTGTCGCCGTTTGATGTCTATGTCTGGACTGCTGCGTAAAAAGGAGGGTTTCTGCCCCATTACTTCTCTTCTTACTTCTATAAGAATAAAACACGGAGGACGGAGATCTCTTTTGCTCCCCCTCTTCTGACAGCAGGGGGGCGTGGTCAGCTGCAGCTCACAGAATCAGCCCCCTGCAAAAACAGCGCTGGAAAGAGCAAATAGAGCGAAATGAGGCATGGCTAAAATGCAGGATCTTTTTGGTCTATATAGTCTTCTATATTTTTTTATATAAAAAAAATATATACTTTATATAGGTCGATACAGTAGCCCCTTTTATTTTAAATAGTTTTTATAGGTGTTGCCATCTGTTTTGTGTAGCGTGGTTCTACAAGCAAGTCAATGCATTCATTGGGTGGTATCAGAGAGTTACACGGGTCTGTAAATGCAATGAAAACAATTGGCCACAGCAAATCATTTATATTAAACATGTCATTTTTACTTTTGAATACTTCAGTACAAAGGATGTATTGAAACACTCACAAGAAACACCGGCTGTTGTTATGCTTGCTGTGATGTTACATTAGTCCGTTCTCTGCTTGTAATTATGCCGTTACAAGCTTCAAAGTTGTATTTATCATCTGAATTTGCTGAAACAAGTTTAATATTCTGAAAGCCAATACTTTTGTTTATTTGAAAACAGATGAAAACAAACGGTATTTTATATAAAATTGAAGTATTATACAAGTAAAACTACATTTTGCTTTAATCCCATGTAATTGTAGAATGAACACAGTCTTCCTTTGAAGATGTATAAGTCAGGTGTCTTGGGTAGTCAAAATTACCTACAAATCATTGTACACATTTGTAAATATTATTTTCCACTTGTTACCATTGTGTGTCTATTTTTATGCAGCTCTGCGTGATTTTGTGACTACAATTCAGACTAATTGTTACGATGTGAGGTGCAGGTGAAAGAACGATACGTGGGGAGAGGGTTTTCTTGCAAAAATAAACAGGCGTTTTATTCTTAGCCTTCCACATTATTCCACAGAAACGCAAACTGCATGCCTGGTGCTGCATTCACCAGCAAGGAACAAAAACGAATGCCCCCTTCCCCTCTCTTCCCAACCACATTTATAGGAGACGGCCCGCCTTCCCACTCCAACCTGGCCAATCAGGTCATGGTTCTAAAAGCGGAGTGAAGGCTTAAATACAAAATTAAACACCGTTGTCTACCTTTAATAAAACCCTAAAGGCTTAAGTAAATTCATTATTGCATCGCCATACATATTATATCTTCAAGAACAACAAGGTCTGCTTAAAACGGATAGTTTTTAACCCAATTGACACTCATAAAATCACACATATCCTGACCAATCGCGTCCAAGACTTATACGGCACATATAAGGAGTACTTTGGAGGCGTGCTCCCCCTTTGAGCACTGGGACAAGATGGCCTCCAGGTGTGAACAAAGGAAATGGTGATTACTTGGTGCTTGTGTTTTACAGACTGACAAACGAATTTAGACGCATTTTATTAGTTTGTCTATGTAAACTGTTTTTATAACTGTAACTGAAATAAAGGCAACTTAGAAAAAACATGTAGGCCTACTACCTTTCTTAACAAATAGTTAAGACCAACATGTTAGTGAGGGAGCGTGTGCGCTTCCTCACACTAATACACTACTAGAGGTGGAATAAGTACTCAGGCCGTGTACTTGAGTAAAAGTACAAGTACTCAGATCTTGTAGTGAAATTATATGTACTCAGATCTTGTAACAGTCCTGCATTCAAAATGTTCCTCAAGTAAAAGTAGAAAAGTATTCTCATCAAAATATAGTGAAAGTAGCGACAGTAAAAGTAGTCATTGTGCAGATTGGTCCATTTCAGAATAATATATATGATATGTTTTATAATGATTGATCAAAGTGTTCTCAAAGCTGGTGAAGGTGCAGCTAGTTTGAAGGACTTTGTAGACTGCAGGGTAGCTTGTGGATTTACTCCAGGTGGAACTAAAGTCTGATTTAACACTTGATTATATTTCACATCATTCATCCACATCTGTGAAGTAACTAAAGGTATTAAATACATGTAGTGGAGGAAAAGTACACCATGTACCTCTGACTTATGTTCACTGCCAACCTAAAAGTACCTCAAAAATAGTAATCAATAATGTATTGAAAAGTTATTTGGCTGATTGTTTTATATTGGCTCAGACAGGTTATATGGGAGGCCTAGTCTACGTACAGGTCACTCCTTTTGAAATATTAAACTTAGTTATCTTTTCTTTAATTTTTCATCCTCATGTCACGAAACACACATTTGGTTGTTTATAGCATAAAGAACATCTGATTTAATGTGAGGTAGGGAAATAATCATTTGAGTATGTGTATATAAATATGTAATTTACAACAGCTGTAAGCTGCTTGAAAAGCTGGAAAATGCACCTTGAAAATGCTTGAAAAGTGCTTGAATTTGACTTTGGAAAAGGTGTAAGAACCCTTCCGGTTTCCCTTTAGAAATCACAATCGACTCGAAATGCGGTGCAGCTTTTGCGGGCTTCACGTAACGCCCATATTTGCCTATAAATAGTCAAAGAAACGCCCATTCATTTATTCATTCTGACTGACTGCATGAAGAAGATCGCAGGAAATGACGACAGAACAGCTAAAAAAGACATCTCACACCGTGTCAGATTTTGGTTATTTTGGGGAGGTGGAGATAAATCATATTGTTTGGTGGATGCAGTTTGAACCGAGTAGCAGCATGGAGGTCGGATCGTCACCAAAATAAATAAATAAGTGGTCCGAAAAAGGTTAATGACAAAAAGAATACACATAGCCTTCCTCAGGCAGTGTGTTTGTGCCGGGGACAGGAGACACTGTAAGAAATGTATTTGGTGGTTTGTGTCCCAGCTGTCGATCAGCTGTGCACAGCGTCTCCTCTTCATATATATATACATACATATATGATAAATGAGAGGTAACATTTTATTTATGGTATTATTTGTTATTATTTCCACATTTCTCTCCATTCTTCCTTCTGCCAATGGTGTCGCAGTTTCTCGTTCCTCCCGTGGTTGTGCTTCGTGCGTACGCATGGGTTAGAGTTTGCGTGGAGGACCGCACATTTTCCCGTCAAGTTAGTATTTTATAAATCGCAAACATTGCGTAGAAACTGGCGTACGCCATTTTTTGAGCGTATATCCCTTTTATAAATGAGGCCCCAGGTCACCCTACACACACGGCGCTGCCCCTCACACACACACGCTTCAAATGCAGTGGCGAACCGTGTCTATCACAACTGGACCTTCTGTAGACACACACACCCCGCTTATTTGCAGTGGGGGCTCCAAATAAGTGGGGGGACGGCGATCCCTACACCACTGCCTCCAACCAATGCTGTCTCGTATGGCAACCAAGTACCTTTGTGGTCAGGGAAGCAGCGTGCCAAGCGAGAGAGTGTTCAGTTCAGCAGGTGATATCCTACGCTGTGAAAGGGCCCGTTTGGATCCAGAGAGCAGATATGCTCATCTTCTTGAAGATGAATGCACAAAACTGAACTGTGATGGGATTTGTTTTCTTTCATCAGGCAAATGTTGATTTTAATGATGCTATTTGTTTTATGTGCAATGCCGAGATCTCATGATCCTTTGTGTGTTCTCTGGTCAGTCGAATCTCAGGTTGAATATTGGTTATACTGGTGCTATTTTCTTTTTCCATTGACAAGATGTACTATTCACACCTGATGGTTGTTATAAATGATATTGCAGAATCTGTTTTCTTCATAGATAACGTGTGTTTCATTGTTTACTCCGTACTAAAGGGTCCAAGTCCCACAATTAATATTCATTTGACATGTTAACTACATCATAAAGCGCTTCATGGGAGTAATTGCGGGATGATTCAATGTTTCCCTTATGCAACATGAAAGTATCACGATATGTATCAGTTGAGCATCGGTATCGTAAAAAAGTCAACGATATGCAACCCTAGTTGACAGGTTGAGCATGGCAGAGATACATAGTGCAGATTACTGTCAAAGCTCTCATGTGTTGAGTTAAAACACATTTTAACTACTTTTCTGATTGTCAATATCAGATTCCTATATAGTTACACACAGTACATGTCTGTGTGTCCACCCCTCAGTCTGTGGTAAAATGGAATAGCCCGTTCACTGACCAGTCACAGAGGAGAAGGGGAGGAGTCAGGTTATCTGGTTGTCTTACAGGGCTCCCTCTGGGAACAAATGACACACACACACTTTTAGAAAGTCACTCAGCAAACATGATTTGGTACTTGACACACAGACATTGGCAGTCATGTACAGTGGATACGGTATCCACTATACACACCTACTGTCGTCTTTGGCACACACAGATTAGGTTTTTATTTGTGGAGTAAAAACACCCTGAAGTGCACACGGAACAGGTAGGAGCCATGGCGACACACCTGCAGGCTTCGCGGTTTAGAGGATAGCCTCAGGGCCAGAGGGGAGGATGGACTACTCCCAGCAGTCAGAGGAGGACAAGGAATATGTTTGTCTACCTCGTCATGAAAGCACTGAGCTTGAGGAAGAAGAAGAAGAAGAAGAAGAAGAAGAGGAGTATGTGTGTCATCCCGGTGAGGAGAGCACAGAGAAGGAGGAAGAGGAGATGGATGAAGAGCAACAGGTTCTGTGTGAAGGTAGTCTTCTTTGAGTTGTGCTTGGCTCTTGCTATGAGGGTCATGAAAAGGATTATTGTACTTGTGTAACCCTTCAGAGGGAGTTTAGTCTCCTATGGGTGCTTTCTTTATCTTTGTAGTGCAGACCTTAATGTTGGTCTCGGTCTGATTTGACATCTTCAAATATGGGTTGGGCTGTTTTCTTTCCAGCTGTCACTGCAGTGCCAGCATGCTATATTATAAATCTATTTAATAATGCCAAAGCTTCTTACATTATATTAAAGTATTTTCACTTGTGCGTAATCCCTTTGGGAATTTCACAGTAACAATCCAGACTTTTTACGGACGTTGTAAGAAAGAAAGCTGAGACACAGGAGCAGATAAAGACACAACATAAATATGAATAATATAGAGATGTGTAAGACTTGTACTAAAGGTTAATG
Source organism: Pseudochaenichthys georgianus (assembly GCF_902827115.2). Classification (NCBI taxonomy): domain Eukaryota; kingdom Metazoa; phylum Chordata; class Actinopteri; order Perciformes; family Channichthyidae; genus Pseudochaenichthys; species Pseudochaenichthys georgianus. Next base: position 11,488,557 of record NC_047518.2, read on the forward strand.
GAGCACTTCTTAGTAACCTGGTGAACTGAAAGTAAAATGACATAAACATAAAGTATACATGAGATACAGAGGTTAATCAGGCATCAACATGTTATATATTGGCAATGAAGTTCAACACAGGTCCAATAAGGAACAGTACTCAGTGGTATATATTACATTACATTTTGACATGGGCTGTGTTTTGGTCATTGATTGGAATAACAGTGGCTTCTTTCTGTCTGTTTGTTGTCCTTGAGCCTGTGTTGCCTGTTGCCCTGTAGCAGCATGGGGGCTGACGGAGCCAAACTCATTGCTCCCTATTGAGCTTTAATTACATTTCAACTCAGAACTCAAAGTCACCAAACGTTGCTTTTAACATTACACTTGTGACATAAATGGTACAGTTGACTGAAATGAAACATTTCCCCCTCTTTATCGTTCCTGAAAATAGAACAAAGAGAGGATAGAAGTGAGTGGCTCTATCTTAAGTTACCTGCTGTGCGTATAAACGCCAAGAAAGCATCCAGATCACGTTCCAATATTAAGTTGCATCTCCTTTAAAGTTATCCAGGTTACATCCATTGGCCTCCTAACCTCTTGTCCTCTCCTTTTCCTTTCACCACCCATGTATGACCACAGTGGAATAATAAAGTAAAATGTTATTAATTAAACCGCACAGTATTGCAGGAATTTCACAAGTAGCAGTTTGCAGACATGCCCTGTCCACCATCATTATAAAGGCTCTCTATATTGGCATACAATCTTAAGTATTTATTATTTTTTAGTTGTACCCCCTTGTTAATCTAACTTGGATGGCTTTATGATGGAAATAAAAAAATAAATTAGCAGGGTGATGTATAGAAGAGGGCACGTATAGAAGAGGGCATGCGCATGCGCACACACGCGCACACACACACACACACACACACACACACACACACACACACACACACACACACACACACACACACACACACACACACACACACACACACACACACACACACACGTATGATCTCATTATTGGCTAAAAAACAAACAGATCTTGTATCAGTGCATTTCTTTGTCTACCTGTGTGTGTGCATGTTCTAATAAGTATGTTTCCTGGTTGCAGTTTCCAATGCCTGCTGGTTCCCTTGGTAACACCATGTGCCTCTAACAGATCACCCAGGAGAGAAGCTTATACATGTGGATGTTGTTATGCTTGTTTGTATGTATTTACTGTGCCTGTATCTTGGATAAATACTTAAAAAACGAAAGTCTGTTTGAACAATTTAGCATATGCAGACATGTTGATGGTGAACAACAGTATTATTCTTACTAAAAAGCATGCTAATCTTAGCATTAGCAAGTATAAATGCGTTTAGGTTCAGCTTCTCAGCCTTAGCTTGGCGGCAGACGATTAGTGTAGACTCTTGTTTAAGTAGTACTTCTTAGCACCCTTAAGTATGTTTGAAATGTTTTGAGTTTAGAGGGAAATGGTTCAGATCCTGTCTGTACTATGGGAACAAAAGTTTGACGAAAAACGTTTAGGTGCCCTTATTTAATAAAATTAAAAAAATGCCTCTGAAGCTGCTAAGTTTCATGCATGCTCATTGGACCTCGTCTGTGTGGAATAGAGAGGCTAATGAAATAATGGATGATAATAATGGAAATATCTTTAACTAAAGCATAGTCGACTGAGGCCTTGTGTCCAGCTGCCATACAGTGCACTGCCTGTGATGAATAAGGATATGAAAATATGTTGTTTGCATTAGCTGACGCTGTTTTGCATTCTTGGAGGCCTATAAGTTAGCTCCACTGTGTAGCCTGACATGACATTGGTCCTTCTAAGCTGAAGTTAATTATTAAATCTGTGAAAACTGAGATAGTTAAAATGTTTTAAAGCGTGTATCGTTATCTCGCTGTGCTTCCCGGTATGACACATCATGTGATGTTGGACAATACACCTCCTCCAACTGACGGCGTTAAAAGTGACTAACAAGACAAAAATAAATATCCCAACCCAGTCATTTTATAAACACGGACGTGAGAATGTAACTTCAGAACAACCCAATCCACATGATCTAATAGACCTAAACTAGTGACTCTCCAGAAGAGGATATAGTTTTTCCTCAGAATGCCCCTTCATTGATATGTTGCCACAGAAAGAGAGACACCGTTTAATGTGATGTGTTCCATCAACAACAGCCTGTTTTAAAGTTTGCTTCTGAGGTAAATAACCTCCCCGTCTGGATTGTTAAATGATTAATTTAAAGTCCGAGCTTTGTATCAATGGGAGGAGTTGATGATGAACGTGTGTACCTGAAGTAGCAGAGCAGGGGTGTGGTTCGTCTTCACATTAGGTCACTTATCTTTTCTGAATAACTGGGTATGAATAGTGGAGGAAAGGTTTATAATCGTGGGTGTATACTTCTTAGGAACAGCATGGCACAAGGGGAGGCTGTTTATTTATCATTTAAACTACAGTATGTTATCTAACACGTAGCAGCATTGCGTGATAGCAGCACTCAGAATCCTATGTTATCTTGAGCTGGGTAATCTGATTCAATCCTCAATTGACCCTTTGTATCAAACACGGAAGGGTAAATATTGGAAACACAACTGCAACGCATTACAACCATCGTATCAATATCTCTAAAACGGTTCAAAGAAAAAGCTAATGTTAGGAATTTGATAAGGATATGATTTTTTGAAAGGCTGCTGTGTCAGACTTCATTCGCTTGAGGTAGATGTACCTTATATTCTACTAAACTGGTGTGTATATGGAAACTACTTTTAAGGCAAGTTAATATAAGTTTCATTATTTTAAAAAGGATCCATAATTCTAAAGAACGAAGCACTAACACATCAGTTACTGTGTACCCTACATCCTATGCCACTACAGGTTTTCTTTCTGTCCCCTTCTTATAAAAACTCAACACATTTTGACGTTGTTCCAACATTGGGAGTATAGTCTGAAATACTGTAAAGATGAGCTAAATATGCCGTTGAGAAACCATGATATCTGGGATGAATGTGATGATTTCACACATTTTAATACATGGTAGTTTATTATTGAGTGCATCATCTATTCAGTCATCTTTGGGGAGCCTTGTATTGAGCCTTTGTATTTCCTTGTCTTTCTTTGTGTGCAGTACTGTGTGCTGACCGGGTGGGCCAGATGACGAAGACCTACAGTGACATTGATGCTGTCACTCGACTGCTGGAAGAGGTGAGATTAGTTCAAGCTGAAAGAAACACAGCATGCATGCAGATTTAGAGGCCACATGTCATAACTACTGCACAGCATGTGGTCTGAACACAGGTTGCTTTATGAGCTTCATGGTATCATAAAATAGCTGCCGGCAGCGGCTGATATTCAAATCTTAAGTAATCCACATCAGCTGCTGGTAAGGAGCTTCCTCTGCATTAATAAGAAAATGTGGAAACAGAATGGTGTCATTGTTAAATGATCCATGAAATTCAAAAGCCAGCGAGCTAGCCATTACCTAAACATGGGATTCAGAGATGCTGCATCGTCAACAAACGGACCCTAAGAGAGAGATCATTGCACGGACCTGCACTGGTTCACAAAGCATTAACATTCACCATGCAGACTCTTGTTACCGTACACCAAGTTAATCCTTACATGTATGGTCTAAACAGCCGTGTACTTCTGTGTTGCTCAGTAGCAACGGCCATTGTTATTGATCGCAACCAGACATTCCGAGAAACAGGAGTGCCTGGCGGTCCTTGTACACATTTATAATAAGCTGTAATTATACTGTAGCTCAGTGTGAAGGATGTTAACCCTTTAAATGGGCAATCACATAAATATTGTAAAATAATATTATACTACTATTTTTATATTACACCAATTTAACACTATCACATTATTACACTTATAGACCCATTTTTCACCCATGTTACACCAATATTACACCCATTCTAAAAATGCACCGAGCCTGTGAGATGGCTGCATCCCTCAGGATACAGAAACCATTTAAGGGTTAAAGACATCTCGATTACCCTTGTGTAACACCACGTTTCTAACCTCTGTTGTTGACTTCTTAATTTCACCATGTTGCAGTGTTATTGTCTTACTGTGTTCCAATAGGACGAATGCACACTGCCGTCATTCCATTGGAATAGTCATGTTCAAATAATGAATGTCGGTCTTGTTTTGACTTGAAAAGCTAAACTGAACTCTTTCCTCGGTGCAGAAAGAGCGCGACTTGGAGTTAGCGGCTCGCATCGGACAGTCGCTGCTGAAGAAAAACAAAAGCCTCAGTGAGAGGAACGAGCTGCTGGAGGAGCAAGTGGAGCACATTCGAGAGGAGGTACAGCTGTTGGAACATTGTTATGGTCTCTGATTTTGGAGCAGTGCAACATTAGAGCTGTGGCCATCTCTATTTCCCTCATATAGGTGTCCCAGGTGCGTCACGACCTGTCCATGAAAGATGAGCTGCTACAGTTCTACACCAGCGCAGCCGAGGAAAGTGAGGGGGAGTCAACCACCTCCACACCGTGAGTCTCCTTCCATACACCTCTCCTCTAGAGCAGTATGCAGTGCAGTTGTATATGGGAAATCCTTCTTTTGTAAAGAAAAACGTGAGAAATGATGTTTAAAAATGTAATATAAACGGACATTTCACATTTTCTGTAGTATTGATTGACCAGCTGCTTCACATGTGTCTCTCTCTTGTGTGTGTGCGTGTACAGTGTGCGTCCCAGTGAAAACCATGTGTCAACTCCAATTGTTTTCCCCATGGACTCCTTGCAGAAGAAACTTAAAGATCTGGAGGAGGAAAACAAATCATTGCGATCTGAGGTACGCACAAGCTGTGAAAGCTATTTCCCTCAACAAGTTAGTTACGGAGGTGATTATTAATGTCCAGTGTGTATTTTGATTGTTGTTTCAGGCCATTCATTTGGAGACAGAAACGATCTCATATGAGGAGAAGGAGCTGCAACTTGTCAATGACTGTGTCAAAGAACTACGTGAGTATTGGATTGATTAAAGTCACATTATGTCATTTGGTATTTTTATATGAAATATATGATGTATCTGATGTTTCCAGGTGATGCCAACGTGCAGATTTCCACTCTGGCTGATGATCTGGCCAGAAAGAGTGAGGACGCCTCCAGACAGCAGGAGGAGATCACACACCTCCTCTCTCAGATAGTAGACCTCCAGAAGAAGGCCAAGATGGCAAGAGAAACTGATATCTTCCATACTAATAATGTTAAATATCTTCTGTTTGCTTAACTATGTTTTGTTGTATTTATACCTTTGCAATGTAATAAAGCAGAGACGGAATACTTTGCATGTATTTGTTATTAATATCCTATGTTTTCTCTGTGTGTGGTGTTTGTAGTATGCGGTGGAAAACGAGGAGCTGACTCAGCACTTAGGTGCAGCCAAAGACGCCCAGCGACAACTCACCGCTGAGGTAAGGATATCATCAACACGCCGACCACCTACGCCAGGGGTGTCAAACTCAAGGCCCGGGGGCCAAATTCGGCCCGCGGCTTCATTTTATGTGGCCCGGCAAGAGCTTGCAAAAAATATAATATGTTTATTATACGGTTACAGGCCACTTTACAGAAGCAGGATGCCCATAAACTACATGTCCCACAATGCATCTCGTTTTGTGACATGCACACTGAAGAGACTTGCAATTATTTGCCCTGGACTTCTGCTTTCAGACAGAGTTAATTACTAAGTTATTATCCTATCCGATAATAATCCAATTCAGAGGCAATAATGTAATATAATACATTATTTTATATAATATAGTTACAACCAGCCCTTTGAGTGCAACCTTTATGCGAATGAGGCCCGCGATGAAATTGAGTTTGACACCCCTGACCTACGCTATCAATGAAACCATGAATTAAAAAAAGGAGCACTACATAGGATACACCCAAGATGAAATAATGATATAATAAAGCACATTTCAGACTTCTATACAACAACACGCCAGGTACGAAATCTATATTGCAAAGTGCAATTTAATCCCAAACTAAATGAAGCCCAGTCCATTTGAATTGTAATTCTGTTCTTAATATCCTCCCCCTTCCTCCAGTTGCTAGAGTTACAAGATAAGTATGCAGAGTGCATGGAGATGCTTCACGAGGCTCAGGAGGAGCTGAAGAACCTGAGGAATAAAACTCTACCGCTCAGCACAACGAGGCGCTTCCATTCTCTGGGTCTGTTCCCCATGGTGAGCTTCCACTCATGAACACGTCCATCAGTATCACAGCACCATGCGCTCAGTCGCCACAGTATCATTGACCTTGTCTTCTGCAGGACTCTCTGGCAGCAGAGATAGAGGGCACCATGAGGAAGGAGCTCCAGAACGACGATCCGGATGTAGAAGAGCAGAGGTCTGTCGTTTAGGAGCCTGGGGCACCTTGAAAGGAAAAATAAATGACTAGTAATATTTTCTAGGTTTATTTATTGAACCATGTGCTTTTAATTATATTTAACTAAAGAAGGGTTATACATATCCTAAACAACATTTATTAATTATAAAAATAGTAACTAAATAGATATAAAGCCTTACATTTTCATTCTAGTTCCTCAGGGTCGTACATCATTGTTTTAAATACATTTGGGAACTTTCCCTACATTCAGCAAAGGTTCATTTCTTGAAAGCATTAACAACGTTTTTTCAGCCACTGACTGATTATGCATTTTAATTTGGGGGAAAACTGAACATGAACACAGTTTGGATTATTTAGATCTCAGTGTCTGAATATGTGATCATGTTCCTACAGAATGCAACCAAAGCGAGTGTTCCAGACGGTGAAGAACCTGAACCTGATGCGTCAGCAGCGTTCCTCCCTCGCCTCCTCCCTCAACATCCCCGGCTCCAATCAGACCTCATGCCTCACCTCAGAGCGCTCCAGCAGGGTGGGCACCCCGCCCTGCAACTCCTTATATGGCAACGACAGCGGGAGCGGGATCATCCTGGACAACAGGACAGGCAGTATCATGCAGGGTCCGGACGATGGGTACGGACAGATCCACTATGCCAAACACATTCACTTTGTAATCCTCTTGATTGTTTACTTTACCTGACGTACAGTTCTTTACCATTTGTTTCCCGGTTCTTCCTCATTGTGTTAGTAACAAAAGGGATTTCAGTCACCCTCACACAAAAGTGTTTCTATGGTTTATGTTAGAGTTTCCATATCTGTTTGGTGCATAAGTTTCAGTCCTCAACTTCTTCATTTGTATTCTCATCTAAAACAACAGGTGACTAACAAAACATAGAGAGACACACTGCTATAAGAAATCTCCACAATATTAACTACGTTGTCCTCCCCAGGTCAGAGGACTCTAACAAGCGGCCCCCTGGGACCCCAGGGACGCCGGGGGGCCGGGACCTGGAGGCAGCCCTGCGACGCCTGTCCCTGCGCCGCGACAACTACCTCTCAGAGAAGCGCTTCTTCGAGGATGAGAGGGAGAGAAAGCTGGCTTATCTGGCCAAAGACGAAGAAAAGGGGGGTGAGGGGAGCAGTGGGGGCCCGGGGACGCCCACAGAGAGCCTGCTGTCGATGTGCTCGCATCCCTCCTTCGGAAGTGTCTGGTCGGGGTACTCTTTCACAGCCAGGTCCTACCTGCCCGATAAGCTGCAGATTGTAAAGCCGCTAGAAGGTGATTATTCCTCTGAGAGGCACAAGTCCTCTGATCCTCCACATATTGAGAAAAAGAGTCAAAATCAGACCCCCACGCAAAAAGAAAAGGAACATGTTGAGAGCCCTCAGCAGAGTCAGAAGCTGAGCCTAGCACACCATTTAAACAGATTCCTACAAGCGAGTCAGAGCCCGTGTCCTCAGAACCAGCAGCAGGATCAATATCTCTGTTTTCAATGCAGCAGTCAGTCTCAAATCTTTGTGAGAGCCTCTGAGGACCCTAAGGGCTGGCAGAGGAGCTCCAGTTTGTCGGAGCTGAGCATCCTGCGGCCCCCCCTCGTAGCTTCACGAGCTTTAGTCACAGGCCTGCTGGAGGTGCTGGATCCACAGGAGGGCCCTTTAAGTCTCCAGCACTCCTTTTATTTCAGACACACACAGCCACGCTGCTGGTTTGAAATGTAGATTACTACATCATACTTTGTGAGGTATCGGCACCACCACCCCCACCTCCTCCCCTTTAACCCTTCTCTACCATACCTTCACCCCCTGGCAATAAGCCATTAACACCGCTTTATATTTTACATACAAATGTGTGCTGTTTATCTTTTTCAAAGCAGGTTTTTAAGATATATAAAAATGTAGACCATACCATGAAGAAGAAGTATTTATTGTATTTGCAGTGAGTGAGTCAGTATGTTGTACTTTAAATGGCACCTTCTTTTTTCAATCCTACGATTATTTAATTTCATATTGTCATATTGTAATGGTTGTGGACAATAATGCAGTGATAGTATATGGGGGGAGAAATTGTATCTTACGTACTCACTGTCTAATAGTATTTAGTTGGTTAAAAAAGCCTTAACAATTCAAATAATTGCTTGCCTTAAAACGTTTATCACTTAACATGTTGTCCCCTAAAAGGAAAACAACTGCTAAAAACCTCTGTTTTAGAGGTCTTTCTGTTTAGTGGCACCACCTAGTGTTCAAACTCTGTCACAACACTCATGGTGCATGGTAACACTGTAACAGGTACATGATGTGCAAGGCAGAAGAAGATTAAACTAAACGCAATGTTTGATTTCAAGTCTAATGAAGGTTGGTCAGTGTTCTGTGATTATAATTATGGCTGCTTTCAGATGAATGGAAACAGATATTTTAACAGCCATCCTACAAATGCCTTACATTTACCCATTTTACAGATTTCTTTTTGCTACATGTGTGCCATACTACTGTATGTACTTTTGATCCTTTTCACTCCTTTCTTTTCCCTTTTCCTTTTCGGTGTTGTCTTGTTTTTGCACTTTACTTCATTTCTGTTCAACTTGTTTGTTTCCTTTGATTTCTTGAATAAAATCTTACTAATTTTCTCACCTTCCCCTTTTTCCTCCTTTTGGTGCTACTCTTGTTTTTTTTGTTTGTGTACTGACATTTCTCACACTACCTTCACCTTTCCTGAGACAAATGTAACAAAGTTCAGAGAGTTTAATAAATGCCTTTGCCTGTCTGAGTACACGTATGTAACATGGATTGTGCAACTGTCTCCCTTCCGGTGCGTGTGTGCATATGGGTAATATGCAGGAAACAGCTGGAGAATCTGTGTACACATTCATACATAGAAATTACATTTACTGAAGGAATGTGATACTCTTATACAATGTGAAGCTGAATTTGGATGGGATAGCCGTATTAAGCTCTAATTAATACCAAAATACACATTTTTAGATATCATTTAACCTAAGATAAAAGTGAAGAAGCTTTTGTTAGGATTGAAACATGGAATAACATTTGAATCAGATCTTGTAATTATCCCCAACACTGCCCCATATAAAGACAATTGATCTTTTTGATGAGATGTGGCAGAGAGCATTATTTGATAAAAGTAATTATATAACATCATTTGTTTTGCTCTGACCTTTAACCCCCAGGCTCTGCGACCCTCCATGCCTGGCAGCAGTTGGCTCAACCCCACATGGGCGCTTTGCTGGATCATCGGCCCGGTGTGGTCACAAAGGGCTTCTGCACTTTAGAGCAGGAGGAACAGGAAGAGGGCTGGCAGCTGGACCAACCGGAGGAGGACGAAGTGTCATGTGACTCTTTCTCTGTCTTGTCTGGCGAGAGTTCCGCTGACATGGACGTGCCTCACTCTTCTCCCCTGGTCTGCTGTAACAAAAAGGACATTGATGAGAATAGCCAATCAGAAACCTTGCAAGGAGACATGTGCAGGGCTCCAGAAGCCATTCATGTAAAAGATGGACATGTTGCAGACATGCCCCTTCCCTTCTCCTGCTCCTCCTCCTCCTCCCCACTCCCCTCTTCTTCAGAGATGAACGGACATGTGGACCTGAAGGAGCTCCAGGCCCTACAGGCCAGCCCAATGGACCGTCTGCCTGGTGAGGGCGCACTTAGCTGAGGTCACTGCACCCACCCTTGTAACCCTGGAGAATAGGGATAGAGGGGAGGGGGGGAGGGCGAGGGATTGGGGATTCATTCACCGGACATCTCACAACCCAAATATGACGTCCCTTCCTGCACGCTCATGCTCACGAACCCCCACCCATCCCATCCACTGGCCGTCCTTGTGTGTGCAGTGATCGAACCCCATCAGAACAGAGTACATGTTTTTTGTTTATTCATTTAAATCCTCATATTCTTCCTTCTCATTTCACACCACCTTTAGCTGCCACACTATACCTTTTCCAACCAATCACAATTATGATGTACTCTTCGTCCATAACTATCCTCTTCATCAACTTGATAACTTCCTAAAGTGTCTTTCGCATTTTTACAATTACAATGTAATAGTGCCTTTTTTTGTTTTGGTGTAATTTATAGAAATTTGATTCCTAAATATTGTGCTTAACTACTGTCTTCTAGCAGTGGATACTAAAACAAAACATGCGCACCCACAAATACCATGGCTTGGCTCCAGTATGTGAGCACGTACGTGTATATCAGGTGTTATTAGTGCAGCTGTCCAAGTCACATGATCACATGACACCCGCGGCTGGTTTATATTAGAGTTGACCTGGCTGTAGCTCCGGTGAATGGTAGGTCACCTTCAGATATGAACTTGTATGGGGTGCATACAATAAAATGTTAGTGAGATTTATGATAAACCACAGAAATACAATTATTTCCCAAAATCTAAAATGACATCACTACAAACAAATAACACCCATAAAAATGGGATATAATTACCCATACAGTGTAATATATGTCGCTTCCTTTTCAGGGGGATAGTGATTACCCATTTACTTCTGCCTTAAAACTATATAGTCAGACGTCCAAATGTACACAAAGTTTACAGCTTTTCTTGCTTTAATCATTTCCCCCGCAAATATAATTCTATTGCACGCTGGTGCTTTTTCTTGGGGCTCTTACTATAATCATAATCTATATTTTCTCCACTCTGTGTACAGCGTATTTGCAGCGATGCTTGGTACCTTTTGTCTGAGTACTAAGGGCCTTCTCCTCTGTTCTCCTCTAGTAAATTTCCCAGGGAAGTGTATGTCCACTACTAGCTCTACATACACCTACACCACCTGCAGGATCCTCCACCCCTCGGATCAGCTGACCTCTGTATCCCAAAGGTAAATATCTTCAATTACAGACTGCTATTTTTACCGTTTAGTTTTTTTAAGTAGTTTGCCGTTATAAACAAATGATATCAGATGTCGTATTGTGTTAGAATTTTACCAAATAGCCCATGAAGGGAAGGAGCTGCTGCTACATCTGATGTAAAAATGAAGCCTTCAGTAGAAAATAATGACAACCAACTGTAGTAACAGTAATATGTTTGAAAGGGTTATCTACGGTAAAGAGGTGTGGAAACAATATCTAGTGATCCTTTTCTAGGTCTGATATCAATGTGTTCTGTCATTATGAGTTAAGAACTGGTGTCCTTAGAAAAATAATATTTCATAGTTTCTTAATCTGTGAATCAGGTGAAGAAAAAAAGCCAATGGGGAAATCAAAGTCAAGTTACTCAATGCTTATCTCATTGATGTGTTTTTCCTAATGGTGATAAGAACCAATTCAATTAAAATGTCTTGCCAAAAAGACATGACATGAATGTAACATGTTTACAGGTAAACATTACTACTCACCTGGAAGAAAACATGAATTAATTTATTCCAATTGAGAATATGGGTAAGTGGTGCACTTCTGCCTCTTGAGGCCAAAATGAGTATTACAATAACACACATTTTTAGATGGAATAATGATCCTGGCAATAGATGATGTAAACCTTTAATCAGCTTTTCTCAAGTCATAAACACCTTAGAGAAAACACTTTAGATCAGACTCAGGAATGGATCACCAGAACTCATCTCGTCTCCTACCTGCCTCACAGGGCTTCTTTAAAAAAGTCTCCACTTATACTGTAAATCAAATAGCCCCTCTCATCCAAGGAGGGAACCCCCTCTTGTTCCCCTCTGATAGATTATGAGGCAGGGAAACTGATGCCTCAGCACCTGGCTGACTTCATACTTTGTGTCCCTGCTGTCTGATTGGCCTTGGCAGGTCATGTGATGAGGAAGATGAAGTGGAGTTGTATGATATGGTTGTCATGCCCGGCGTAGAGCAGACCCATTGAGTGCACCCACTCAGGTGCACATGGGTGAGGCAATGCATGGGAGTGCATTCCTAAGAATGTGGGTGTGTGTTAACCACAATAACAGCAGCTTGCCCCTAACTTTACCCCTAAATGTAGTTAGCCTCTAATGCTACCTGATAACATTTTCCTAACTGACTTCAACTTGTTAGAAATAATCAGTGGTTGCTCTGATAGTAACCGAACCACACCCTAACTTTTAGAGCTTTGAACCACATCCAGCCTCTTTATTCATGGCTCAGGTGTCTTCACGTCACTTTGTTGTGGTATTTCGGAGGGTGGATAACAAGTTGTCTTATAAGAGGGTGAGGGTGAATGCATGGCTGGCCTCAGGCATTGCTTGGGTCCTTGCTGCATTCCCCACATTCAGTCCAGAGACTGACCCTAACCTAGGGGATGCATATCGTTGACTTTTTTACGATACCGATACCACTGAACGATACCTATACTCGACCGATATACATATCGTGATACTTTCATGTTGCATAAGGGAACAATTGAATCATCCCGCAATTACTCCCATGAAGCGCTTTATCCCAACGCCATCCCCCCACCCCCGCTCAGGCAGCACCCCCCCAAAGCAGTACTGCCTGAGCGGGGGTGGGGGGATGGCGTTGGGATATCTTTTTGTTTTAATCCTCTGGAGCAGAGAGAGGAGCTGTGGATTATTGTTATTGATTAGTGCATCAGTGTTTCTTAGGGTCAAAAACACTAAACTCACAACTTAAAATGAAAGCGTTTAGTTTATTTAATAAAAGAGCACATGTGAAAAGTGACACTAGATATAGATTAGTTGCAATTTGGTTCCGAATAATAATACAAATACCTTGAATTTCAGGGGGGGCTCCGTTGGCTTTGGTTGTCATTTGACAAAGACATGGGGGCCAACAAATACCTCTGCTTAGATGAGGCCTAAACCAAGCTACACATATCGTGTTAATTCCTGCATGACTATGTTCAGGGTTGTACCTTTAATAAATAATGAGTCTTAATTGTTACTAAAAGCCAAGTATTAATACTTATTCATTCATGTCTGCTTATTTCTGTCCTATCACCCATTCTCTATGCACACCTGCTTGTTCCTCCCCCCCTTCTCTCCCCTCACTCTTCCATCTGCAGCTCAGCTCTGTCTTCTTGTCAGAGCAGTGCTTATATCGGCACCCCTACCACCACCACCTCCTCTACACCTTTCTACACCCCCTGCTGCACCCCACGCCGACTCTCCCTGTCCCTCTCAATGGCCGAATCCTCCACCAACCTCCGAGACTCCACCAAGACCACCAGCACGTCCCTGGGCCTGGTGCACCTCCTGCTGGAACATGGGATTTCCGCCTCAGTGTACGACCCCTGCAGCTGGGACCGAGGTTTGGACACCAGCGGAGCTTCCACACCGGTGAGAGGAGCACAAGCACGGAGTATCACCGATTCCCCGGAGCCGGAACGCAGACGAGTGTTGAAACGCCCGGACTCCCTCCTCCTGCAGCCCTCCACCCCGCCCAACTCCCCTCGCTCCAAATCTGCCTGTTCCACTAACACCCGGCCAGTTTTCCAGTTCAGCCCTTCCACTGAGGACCCGCCATTTTTCGACACCTTCCTCGCCTCGAAGCCGGCTCGAACCATTCTGAGGGAGGTGCTGGGGGAGGCGGAGAGGGAGCGAGCGGGGGACACGGATGATGAGAGCCAATCGGAGAAGCTGAACCTGCGACTTGTAGACAAACTGAAACGTTTCCGCACTCTCCCCCATCACGCTGCTTCTGCTTCAACTGGGAGTGCTCTGTTAGCCCCCTTTGGTCCAACTGGACTGGCAAACAGTGCACTGGGGGGGGGGCTTCCAGGACTGAACGCAGGGCTGAGGAGGAATCGAAGCTATCCGGCCATGGTGGGGGCCAGTATGGCGATGAAAGACCCAGGAGGCCCCCCCAGCACAGAGATAGTCATACCACATATGATGCAAACCCCACACACAGTGTCCACACAGGAAATAAATCACACCCAGGCCAAACACACACCACAAACTCTACATGAAGTGGAAACAGTCACAATGCAGACTTTAAAGCAGAGACACGCCAGGCCCAACGATGGGCTGTGGCAGTTGATAGGTCACGACGAGAGTGGGACATAAAGGGAAAGGTTCAGTGTGTTGGCTCATATGCACTGAGACTAGATTTGTATGTGCACGCATACAAAATTGCAAAGCCAAATAACCTACATGACTATAGACATCCTGAAGGTAGTGTGATGAACAGTGCAGTCCTCAAACACTGAACTACACAATAAACCATCTCTACCCCTAACCAGTCCATACTCCAACTAATTATGTAAACAATCATCAGTAGACGTGAAAGGCTGGTGAATAAAGCAGCAGTGTCTGTAACACTGTTATACTCATAAACTGTCAGAGCAGACTGCTGATGCTGGAGTGTGTTGCCTTCCTCTGTGTCCATTGTAATTGTATGTTGTACATGCAATATACTGTCATATAAGGTATAATATTAAAGACCCAATCTGGTGGAAGTACTGCGCAGCTTTTCAGTCTCATTTTCATATTCAACCTGATTGAGTACAATTTTGGAGAAAATGACATTAATTACAAATGTAATGTACTGGCCAGAATATAATATGATTTATGAGGGAAAGTATATTTCAGGACTACACAGTCATGCATTTACTGAGCAGATGTTGCTGTTACTGCACTTTAAAGAAGTCCTGTGTCATCATGTTGGGAGGCGGGCAAGTTTGTACCGTAACATTGGAAATCCAAAATCGAATGAAAGCATTGATGACCTAGTCGTTGACATATTTGAAATGTGCGTGCCCATTGGTTATGTTTTAAGTCGGGTCCTGCCAGTGTTCAGTCTCCAGTTGGAGCTTGCAGCTAATGCTAAATCAAACCAGGAACAGAACAAGAACTCTCTTCCATTATGAGGATTCAGCCAAGATTAAGCTTTCTGCTAGTCCTGAATGAGGCAAGCTTTGCTGTACTGTATTTTTATATAAACATGGCTAATGTTCCTCCCTTGTTGCAAACCACTGTCACCTTATGTTCGGGCCAATGTGACATTTTGAAAACCTTAATTGCACTGGAATGAAATGGAAGTGATATTGTCATATGGAGTAGCATTGGCACTAGAGATTGTTTTCTACCAGCAACTCTGTTGTTCTCCCCCTTAATATGTGTCTGTAAGAAAAATGTATTTTCTAAATCAATCCAGATTGGGGCTTTAATGTGTGATCTGTTCTTACGTGCCTAAAATCACACTGTATGTCATTGTACAATTTAAGAACTTTATTATTTGAATGCAGTAGAGAAAGTTAATGAGGATGCCCGGACAGGCTCATTTGTGTATTTGTTGGCGTTTTGTTTTCATCTTCTAATGAGTTTGAGTGTATTTTGTCATCCACAGGGACATGTAGCACAAACAGTAATGCAGAACAGCTATACAGACACCTGGTTAGCACTGTGACGAACACATTTGCTTTATCGGATTCACTTTCTTGTCCACCATATTTCCTTTGTAAATCTGGATCACACGCATACATCTGACAGCTTGTAATTTATTTTGTCAAAATCAAGTGCGTGGGTAAAAAAAAAAGCAATATCAAACGTGTTTGTAAATGGAGTGACTTGAAATATCCGAATGTTGGTTCTAAAGAGCGTGATATTGCTTTTATCCGTTTGTTGCTGAAGGGACGTTTTTTTTTAATCACTGACCCAGTTCCAGTGTCCACCCTCGGGAATGCCCAGACATCTACTTACTGCAATTCTTATTAGACTATTTTACGAGTTTTATTAACCCATTATTGAAATACGATGGATATAATGCTGATCAGGTATCAGTTCAGTCCGAGGTGACACATTGGGACTGGTCTGTCAGTGAATGAATATTTCAAACTGTGTGGCTCTGATGCTGGCAGTGATCTGCTGAAATCCTTAATAATTAAGGAGTTAAACTAGCAATGTTATTGAGTGAGAGATTATTAATCATTAAATATATGTATTACACTTGGATTATTAGAAGCACGCATATCACTGAATTGTACATGTTAAAGGACTTTTGCAGATTGTATTTATATTTTTAACGGTCGCACTGACATTATGAATCATTTGTCCTCCGAGAATGTGTTGTTATTGTTAAATGTTAAACATTTCTCTGGCACTATTAAAATGACTTCATAGAAACATTTCTCTGGCACATTGTTCGATGCTGCCCATAACTTGGCAACAGTTGCCCATTTGGGGAAGACAAAGAACATGTTACAGTATTTATGATACCAAGTGCTAAGACTGAAGGTGTGTGTACGTGTTGAATCATCTGAATGTAAGTTATGACAAACACTAATCTGCTGAAGGGCCATACATTTGTGTACAGTACGTTGATTTCTCTTCAGTTTCTGGTAACCTCAGACAGAGGGCTATTATTACATTGTAAATGTATGCAACACATGTATTCATGCTTACTATTTTTTAAAGAAATGCATAACAGTTAAACAAAAACACAGGGAATTAAGTTGTTCATTATTAGTGAAGCGGGAAAGAAACGTTTCTGTTCAGGGACTGATGTGTTCTATTCTACAGAGCAGACCGTGCCTGCTGCCAATAAAAATAAATACATGAAGACTGACTTGTTTGCCTAATTCAGCATTGAATAACGCAGTTCTGCACTGTGAGTCCAACTTTACTCATCTTTGATACAATTTGAAGTTTTTACAGACTACTGGTTCAAGGATGTTGATCAGATTCACTCTTCTACAGAGCTCTGGGAACACTTAATAAAACAATAAGTAGAAGAAAAACTGCACCTTGGCCAAAAGAATACAATACATTCTCACTTATGTAAGCAGCCATTTCCGGGTTATTTGAAGGCAATGTAGTAGTATTTAGCATTAAAAGATTATAATCTAAGTTACTTGCAGAATTCCGCTTTTTAGTTTATTCATGGTTGAATGCACTTAATGTCAGTCGCTTCGGATAGAAATGTCAGCTTAAAGTAATATATCCTGTGATAAGTGGGACAATAGAAACACATTAACCAGAACAAATATACAGTATGCCACAATATTGTAAATGCGTATAATCCGTATTATCACAATACAACCCCACTACAATATGATAACTAATGTACTAATGCTTCCCATCTGGAGTACTACAGCTCCATTTGTCTGCCACCAGGCCTCCCTCATGTGTACTTCCACCATTCACAACACCGGAGAAAATGTGGACCTTGCATTAATTTGTGCTGTGATGTAAGGGGACCGGCTGCTTTATACCTCGAACCTGTCAAACATGACAGTCATTCACTCTCTGGCTCTTCTACTTATTCTCCTTTATGGAGGAAGGTGTTCAAAACAATAATTGCCCATAACTGTCCCACTGGTCTGATATTGCTACACCTGAACACCATTTCAGAACCAAATGTATTGATTTTGAGTGATCTGTATTTCAGGCAAATCAAATAATTACTTTAAACTGGAATATTCTAAAGTTGGTGCTTGGATCAACAACATTGTGCACTGAATGTCAGAGGAGAATGACATTACCATGAAAAACAAATGAGGCGATTATGATGGAATTTGCAAACAATTTAAATTTTTTTTTTTTGTAATGGGGAATTAGGAGAGTTTCTAAAGGAGGGAAAATGAAAATAGTAAAGAATCAACACTGTACGTTGATGGGGTAATTTGTCCCTGTGAATGTGAAGCACTGAAGACGACAGAGCAACTTTTGTAGCTCTGTGCCAGTTCCAGCTTTACTCCACAGGGAGGCAGTGTGTCTCAGAGAACAGACCTGACAGCTGGTGTAAACACAAACCACGGCCAACTCTAAACCGGCATCGGAAGATTAAGAAAGGCAAATGTTGGTCTAGTAAATCCATATGTGCCCTCCTGGACTCACAATGAAGCTCAGAAGAACTTTCTCTCAGCCTCGCCTAAATCAAATCAAGTTTTATTTATATAGCACATATAAAACGATTTGTGGTCGAGCCAAAGTGCTGTACATGTATTACATCCTGTCAGGGTGTCTTTTAGACTTTTCAAACTAATGAAATATGAAATAGGGTTTTCTCTTTGAAGGTAGGTATTCAAAATCAGTTTGAAGCTTAGAATTACTTATCAAAGTATAGCAAGAAACTGAATCCCAATCGATGAGTTGTAGAAGCAGAGAGACAGAGTAAGAGGGATTTAGAGGCGACTCAGACGACTGAGAGCCAAGCACTCTTAACCTGAAGGATGGAGGGAGAGATTGAGATGAACTTTTAGAGAGGGGACAGATGGATTTGGGCAGCACTGGATGCTTCTGAAATGCTTTCTGATGCTGAGTGGAGGACTAGCAGGTGTGTTCGGTCCCACAGGGGAAATGAAACATTCTTCAGAGTCGAGTCAGGGAGGACATAAATGTGAAGACAAGCAGCAAAAATGGGCGATAGAGGAGAGGAACGCTTTTTTCCTCTCCCTGGCATGTAATGGTCAGCATATCTCTGATGTTGTTTGTCTGTGCAGATTAATACTTGGGAAGTGGGTTGTATCTTGGCATCTGTGGAGGAAGTTGGAGCAACAGCAACGCAGCAGACTTTAAAGATCTCCTATCATGCTATGTTTAGGCATATATTATGAGTCTCAGATATATAAAATATATAAAAAAACATGTCTATGATGTGTTTTGCTCAAAATACCAAACAGATCATGCATTTTCGACATCCCTCATAACCCTCTATTTCAGCCCTGTTAGAGAAGGGCTGGCCCCGCCCCCTTTTGAGCAGCAGGCACACTGAGTTCTGTGACGAGCAGGCTGATTAAACGCCATATCATGTTCCAAACCACTTCAAGGAGTAGTCTGAAATAGTATGAAGCTCAAATGCTTTTTTATTTCCAAAACACGTCGCACATTATTTCTGATAGCGACGTTTCTGATAGGGCCGTGGGTGTAAAGCCAGGCCACATTTCCGATATTACGTCATATCTGCAGCAAATTTGGATCAGCTTGGTTGTACCCCCGTTTTTAGAGATTTGGGTACGGAGGAAACGAGAGAGGGTTTTGTTCTCTAAGACTTTGTGAGTTTCCTGATACACCGGGGACACATATCTATGTATAAAAGACATCAACAAGTGCATTTTGCATGATAGGAGACCTTTAAGATTCAAGCTGAACTCGGTCAATACTGTCTTTAAAGGAATGGTCCACTCATTAGATAATTCATCAATATTTAGTGAAACATTATGTTTAAACCATACCCTGAAGAAATCAGCGATATTCCCCGGTAAATAATGATTTTATAGCTCTTTTTTATCAAAACCTGTATATTCCGTCTGGCCGCCGCCATTTTTGCCATTTTCAGTAGTCACGTGATGGTCGTGACGTCATCCATGCGTTCACTTTGTCAACACACGGAAACATGGCGGGGTATTTGAGTTCGGACTCGTCAGCAGAGGAACAAGTTTTGACCAATGTGAAGAGATTGGATGGGGGAATTCAGCCATACATATCAGTATGACAATACGACACCCTCTGTCCTTAGACCCTCACATCGTACAAGGAAAAACTTCCGAAGAAAACCCACAGTTTAAGGGAAAATGGGAGAAACCTCAGGGAGAGCAGCAGAGGAGGGATCCCTCTCCCAGGACGGACAGACGTGCAAAGATGCCGTGTGTAAATTGAAAAGATAATACATTTGCAACATAGGTAGTCCAAATGTTTGGAAATGCATGTGTGTATAATAGGAAGATGATATAAGATACTATATGTATGCATGTAGTACCACCCTTGCTAGCGATTCCCTCTCTAGTTTAGCATACTCAGCTTCGTTGTCCCTGGCCATAGAATCACGATTTTATGGGGCCGGAAAAAACTGGGGTCAAATACACACTAGCCGGTCCTACGCTATATGGAAAGGCCACCAAAAACTGTCCTGGCCTGGACGCTAAAGGACGTTAAAACGGGGCTAGCCGCTGCAATGGAAATGCGCTATAACATACCTTATTCTTACTCCGAGCACTACTTCTGCTCCTCCGTCGCTTCACACTTGCAGAGGGCGATTTCTCAACTGGCCGAACTGGTGTCCTGGTCGGTGATGACACCAGAAAGACCGATGGTACTGCATCTCCATTAAGTAATGGTTGTTCCATAAATCCCATGTTATGTTTTATCATACTCTCAGAGTAGTCGTCCGGAAATTTGAAATGTTCGCTGCATACATGAGCCTGTGAATCTCTCGGTTCGGGCCGGCCACATTTCGCTAGCCACTGCCTCCGAATGTACTTCTTACGCTTACCTTTTGGCAACAGATGGAACCGAGCATTCCGTGGATTGTTCCTATCAGAATTGTGGCAATATTTCGCGATACAGTGAGGCATATTTGAAGAGAGAAACTACAGTAAATAACATGGAGATCAACGTGTCTTCGAAAACCAAACGCATGGTTTACGTCACGTCCGGAAAATGGCGGCGCCCACAGTGTTGATGTTATTTCGGTATATAATCAGTTTAAAATCACTGATAATGTCATCGGATTAAAAAAAAAAAAAAAAAGACTGGCAGAGACTGGTCTGTTTTATCGGATGATAATTATTTAAAAATGAGTGTCATGAGCATACCATTCCTTTAAATAGAACACACCTTAACATGCATGCACTTAATTGACTGCCTGATTTATAGAAACTGACCCGTGCTGAGGTCAAGTAAGTCTGGATCTCCCCCTTGGCTCTTCTACTTTAGCTGCTGCATATTTCAAAGCAAAAGATGGCTCATGAGACTCTTAGGCACGGAGTAATTAACAGCAGCTCGGAAAGAAGGTCCACTTTAGAGTCAGGAAGTGTGATGGTGTCCTCAAGAGGGGGAGCATGATGGGCTGGAGAGCCAACATCCTTCAGCTACTCACATGGTGACCAGAAGAAGGGCTTTGCTGCGTGTGTGATCTGCACACATGCTGCCAGCATTCGGTAACTGAATGTGGACTGCGGTTTGCTTACAATGTCCATCTTTTGTCAAACTGTTTAGTAGATGGGTGAATGCCTTGTGTTTGTGTTGATTCTAAACACATTTTGAATAAAACAAAATCTACCAAAGTTAATTTAATGAGTGTAAAGACTGCCCACATGATTATTTTGCTAGTAAAAAATATATTAAATTACTTGAAAATTATGAAAATTATTTAGATATTCATTTGACTGATTCTATTGCCCATTCTCACATTTTCTTTAACACAAACACACACCCACACGCACACACTCGGATGAGCTGTAGGGTATAAAGTGCAGCCATTAGAGGTTGTTCTAGTCCAGTGTAAACAAATATAACATATGTTCTCTGGATAACCAGAAGTCATAAATCTGTGGGACACGCTTAGTTTCTTTGAATGATGCTATGATCCAGAGCATGCATTGTTTATGTAACACAATAAACTGAATGTCAGTCTGTAACAGATAATATTAAATGTTACTTTACACCACAGTTTATCAGTTTCTCATTAGGCACTAAAATATGAAAATATATCAAATTATTACTGTATAAATATTTTTGAAAACATGTGCGGGGTAACTAATTGTTGATCAAGTAACTATGTGTTATTATATATTTAGGTTTGATTAGGAAATGGTTACGTTTTATTTATGTTAAAGAAAAATACCTTCCTTTAAGTGTTTAAATGTAAGTTTCCATATATCTTGGTCGCATTTATATTGTGATCTTGTGTGTCTTCTTCCAGGGTTCCTTAATAGTTCAGTCAAAGTCCATTACACTATTGGGTATCAAGTTTTCCCATCCCTGATACTTCTGAAGAAAACACAGAAACATAGTAATCTGTGCACAGCCTGACTGTTTGCAGAGACTTTGGGACTTTCAGCCTGACTCTCTAAGGCAGCATCTGACTCTGAAGTTCATTTATGTGCTGTTTACATGAGAAGGCAAACGGTTGTATCTGCTACTTTTCTCTTTCGTATAGCCCGTTTGTTCACATGAGGCTGTAACTGAAACGCGGAAACGGACTCCGCAAACGATAACGGGTCCCAAGGTGGATAGATCTGCAAACGAACGCTCTGGGGGGGGGGGGGGGCAAACGGCTCTGTGTGTACGCCCTATACGATTATTTTCCTGATAACGATGAAGCCATAGCCCCACCTCTGCTGCTCACTGCTGTAGCATGATGCTACTGACCATGCTACAGATGTTAGTGCAACATCTACAGCTCCTCTACCACAACCATCAGCAACAAGTGGACATGGAGAATTACATGAACTACATGTTGCTAAATCCACTATCCACCACCGGGCATAAACAGAAGGACAACCATGGAAACCATGCTCGGGGGTCTTCTTCACTGCTTTTGGTGTATTTTGTGGCGGAAGTACAGCGCCACTTACAGTACAGGCCCGGCATATGTACTACAGCGTCTCCAACGCTCCCGAGCGGTCTTTTTTGAACGGAACGGAAGACTTTTTTGATATCGTATTTGGTTCGTTTGCATTTCGTATGCGTTTGCGTGTAAATGAGGTCTTAGAAACATGACATGTATTCACTTTCACAGCTGCACAACTGTCCTGGTGTGCATATCCAAAAGGTAATAGTGGCCAGATCTCATGGTAATAAACCACAGTCAGAGCCTTGATCTCAGTCATATTTATACTCTCATAGTGTGGATACTGGACCTACATCTTTTATGCGTCTCATTCTGTTATTTTCTAAGACCATTTTTTCCCCCTTTTGGCAACCATTTATCATGAATATCTTGCAGTGGATTACCATTTATTTAGTAAGGTTACATCAGCACGAAACATCATACTGATATCCTAAACATTAGCCATCATCAAAAACACAATTGCATCTTGAGAACATTTCTCATACTATGTAATAAGTGTTATATTTGGATAGTTTGAGACAGTATGATCACAAGGTAACCATCTTCATGGTTGTTTATCTCAGCAGCAATTGCCTTCATGTGATTAGAAACAGGTCCTGAAGGTTCAACGAAATTAGAGTAAAAGTCTTTCATGGCTGTGTCCTCTAAATGTGGGAATGTTATTTGCTCTCCTCATTACAGCGTCATTGTGACCTTCAAGCTCTATTTACAATAGATTATTAGAATTTGCAAGACGACAAATTGAATCAAGTCAAATTAAATAGAATTGCATTATCTCATTATGCAACATCAGATGCCTCATCAGGGAGAAAATCCTTTTGTTGTCCCTGTGACACTTTCGATAGCTTGAATCTGAATTACAACAATACCACAGAGTGCAATAATTAAATTAAATTATTATAACATAATCTTCATTTCCATACCGTACAAGGTAGAGCAGGGACATTTATTTCAAACTTAAAGAAAATGGAATTTGATAAACTTTCGAAAGATCAAATGTATGTGATGTAATTGACTAGAGTCTTTCAGTAGGGATGCTCTCTAAAAATGCCGATCGCGAGAGCCGATCGCATGACGTAAAATGATGACGTAAAATACATGACACTTTTCTCTGTGCGCGGCAAAACAAGCTCGCTAAAATGGCTTCACCAGTCTGGCAGTATTTGAAGGTGTCCGAAAATGACAATAAAATAGCGGTACGCAACGTGTGTGAAGCAGAAATCCTGCAGCTCCACCCGCTGTGACGGACCGGTGAGCGGAGCAAAACACACACTAAGAGTTAGACCTTACACACTTAGCTATTTTATCTACCTCTGGAACAAGCTACACTAGTTATAAATATGTTTATTCTTCACTGTCGGGTCACTCATTACTGGATCAGTGAGCTGCATGAGAAGGATAGTGACAGGCTGTCAGGAGAGAGAGAGGAAAAGAGAGCGCTTCCGATCATTTCTCCCTTGTTATTATCCAAAGTTAATGTAAACTTGAATAATGTACATCATTTGAATGTAATAATTATGTTGGTTGTTTGTGAGCGCCAGTGAATGAGCCCCATTAAAGGTGGGGTAGGTAAGTTTCAGAAACCGGCTCGAGATACACTTTTTGTTATATTCCATGGAATGCTCTTAACATCCCGATAGCCAGGCCCGCCTTAACCTGCCATCAGGCCCTGGGGCTGTTGTTTTGTAGGCCCCCTATTTAAACAACAAATGAAAGTCATTTATAGCCTCGGCAGGCTCTGTGATCGCACTTCTCCACTCTGCTCTACGCGCGCCTGGTCCTCTCCTCCAGATGAGTGACGTATCGGGCCTCCCTCATGTATTTGTCCAGTTGCCATTGGCTCCCCTCCACGTAGCAAGTCCTCGTCGTCCTCTCCATCTCCTCCAACAGATAATGTCCCTCCTGTCTGTTTTTCCTCTCCCGCTACTCCATCGCTATCAGAACCAGACGGCCTACTTGGCTCCGAGGCCCCGCGGCCGGCACCGCTGCCGCTCGGTACAGAACTCATCTGTCCTTCCTCCTCATCCCGGCCTACAGGTTTAAAATAACCTGTAAGCTTCGGCATTTTTTGTAATAGCTGCTTGTCTCGAAACTCCTTTTCCCTCAACAATTTCCTTTCCTGAGCGCCACTCTCAAACTTTTTCTTCTCAAACTTTTTCTCCTAAACAACCTTCATCTGTCACTCAATCACTCACAATTTGAATAAGTCACATGTGAAACATATTCTCATCCTGATTGGCTGTTAAGTGGTGCCCACTGACTGTTTCGGAGTCATCATGTTTGAGAAAAATCTCTGGAATCCATCGATCTGATTGATTAGCGGAGCAAATGATCATAATACTACGGAGGGAAGATATTTTCGTTTGGATTACTGGTCTGGGGGAAGCTCGCGAGTGTGTGTGTTTGTGTATTTTTGCGTTGTGTTTGTTTCCCGGAGAAAACACTCACGAGAAACACAGGCTGTTGTTATGCCTGCTGTGACGTCAAGTTACTCCGTTCTCCGCTTGTAATTATGCCGTTACAAGCTTCAACGTTGTATTTATCATCTGAATTTGCCGAAACAATTTTAATATTCTGAAAGCCAAGACTTTGTTTATTTGAAACCAGATGAAAACAAACTGTAACGGACCCTGCCGTGTTATCTATGATTACTATACGCCTTACATTTATAATCATCTTCCCTTTACAAGCTTCAAAAATGTATTTATCGTGTGATTTTGGAAATAAAAGTTTCATATTCTGAAAGCCAAGACTTTTTTTATTTAAATGTTTTTTAAAAACATCCGAAACTATTTTTTTTTTTTTTTTTAATAACAATTTTTTTTTAAACTTTTTTATTGGCTCATGATAGGCCCCTGATCTCCGTAGGCCCCTGGGCTTCAGCCCAGGTCAGCCCGTGCATTAAGGCGGCCCTGCCGATAGCAATGAATATCTTAAGTGCTTTGACAAAAAATCCATAAAAAAATGTCATCTGTAGAAGCCGTAATACTGTAAAAAGTACAACCAATTGGATGGCCTACCTGCCTGTCAGCCTTCCATCGGGGCACAAACTGATCTCGTGCCCTCATTGGTCATGTGCACGTTCGTGTGTGTTGGAGGAGGGGCTCTATAAGGAAGTGGCAGATTTTCTCCGGTTGTGTATTTTCAAATTCTAGCGATCTCGAGCCGGTTTCTCAAACTTACCTACCCCACCTTTAACTGAGTTTTAAACATCACTTTAAATGGAAGATCCCCATAGGCCCCGCCCACTCGATCGGATCGGCGAACGGTATCGGCCGATACTGATTCCGGCAATCGGCCCCAAAATTGGCGATCGGAGCATCCCTATCTTTCAGTTTTGTAAATTGTTAGCGCAATCAATAAAGTTAATACATTTGAATGTGGATGATTGACACAAAACTAAAGTCATAAGTCCTTTTTCAACTAAATTGCAAAAAATGTATACCATTAGGTATACATGTTGGGTGGGCGTGTCTGGCGTGCGACCAACAACCAATCAAATGAATCTCCCGCCCCGGACACACAAGCACGCGGTTTGATTGGCTAGAGCTTGTACTGGCATATGATTTGATTGCCTGGCGCTTCTGTCGACGCTTGAAAAGTTGAACTTTTCGCAACTTTTGAAGAGAGCAACGGAGGCAAAGCAAAGCGACGGAACCACAATGCAGTTCGGCAAAGCGTGACGTCACCCCATTCAAAGTGAATGGAAAGCGTCTCCGTTGAAGCACGTGACGCTGCCGTGTGGACGAGCCGTTATAGGAACGTGAAGTGAGTATATTAAATTCAATATTTGTTTTTTAGGCTGTTGGTTGGGAAAAAACAACTATTTGAAATTCTGCCTTTGGACCTTAGGAAGTTGTGAAGTGACATTTTGTATGACTTTCTGAATACTTTAAATCAGTTTTCAATTATTGAGAAAATATTAACACTATGTCCTCACCCTATTTGTATAGGTCTAATCAAAAGAGAGAAAGTTGATACCACCAAGCCTTCAAAAACGATAAAAATAAATATATAACTGTAAAGATAGAGAAAAATATTCAAACGGGGGTTGGGATGCAGGTACAGCAAACAATACTGAGCATAGCAAGTGACATTAGTAGGGATGTCCCGATCACCTTTTTTTGCTCCCGATCCGATTCAGATCATTTGATTTTGACAATCTGCCGATACCGATTTTTCCCGATCCGATCTTTTTGCAATGCATTAAGAGAAAAAAAAGGTAACAGATAACGGCTGGTCATCCAACGCGATGAATTCAGCTATCTTGGCTGTTATTGTGTTGGCCTTTTCACTGTTCTGGGGCAGTTTCTCTTTCCTTTTAAAAGTCTCTGAAAGTGTCGGTTGTTTCAGTGCCGTTACCTGAGTGGCCGCTGTGTACTCGTTGTGTTGTTGTTGGTGTTTGTTTCTCAGGTAGCGTATTAGATTGGTCGTGTTGAACGTAGCTCTGTTCTTTCCACCACGCGGAACCTCTGCCTTGCAAACATTGCATCTGGCTGTTACACTGCCTTCGCTTTCAATTTTATAATACTTCCAAACTCCTGACATTTTCTCTGTCCCGACTCCCGAGTCACCAGCTGAACGTAGTCTCTCGTTAGCTTACTGCTACTATTAGACACTGCGCCCACTCTTTTGCCAGATTTGCGAGAAATAAGCAACCAGGTCTGAACACAAGCCCAAAAGAAGCAACACATACAAATAAATAAAATACAAATATTTTATAAAAAAAAAAAAAAAGATTCCCGATCCCCGATTTTTTTCTCCTGATTCCGATCATTTGAAAATCACGTGATCGGCTCCGATCCCTGATCACGTGGTCGGATCGGGACATCCCTAGACATTAGCTGCACCTTAGACCAGTGTGTTCAGTCACCTGAGACACACACACGTGCTCATAAAAAATGAAAATCTCACACGTGACCGGCCTGTTTAAACGGCACATTACTAAAACATAATGCAGATGGAATGACTCACCCTAAATCCTATGTGTTATTAGAATAAATGTAAAATACATTTTTGAAGAAGAACTGACCAAATATAATAAATGCAATGTAGAACTAGGGCTGCACGATATATCGTGTCGTGACGAT
Source organism: Pseudochaenichthys georgianus (assembly GCF_902827115.2). Classification (NCBI taxonomy): domain Eukaryota; kingdom Metazoa; phylum Chordata; class Actinopteri; order Perciformes; family Channichthyidae; genus Pseudochaenichthys; species Pseudochaenichthys georgianus. The sequence goes on from NC_047518.2 coordinate 11,516,213, forward strand.
AATCGCGATATCCGCATATTCACATCGCAGGACATGCGACACTTTAAAAAAAAAAAATGTTTAGGACTTGCGATATTAAGTAGGAAAATTAACTCAAACACGTCATGTTACAATTATTTTTGCTGCTTGCTACAAAAGGAAAACTTGCAATGTCAGTTTTTTCCAATATTGTGCAGCCCTATGTAGAACCCCTCTCTACAGTTGCCTCTTGTTATTCTGATTAAACATGGTTGGGTTGGAATTTATCAGGAACATACATACTCGTGCATAGTATAATACCAAAAATAAATAAATAGTACACATCTGAAATGTCAAGGTGAGTTTTATTTTTATTTAGGTAGCCTATGTATCAGTGATGACATTTCCAGTGCAAGGTTATTTTTAGCGGCCTGTGTTCGTATCACCTGCGTCATCAGAGGGATGTAGAACAAGATGACATGACATGAAGACAGAGATGTCGCCTTTATTTATTTATGTCTGTGTGGGATTCCGTTTGTCAGAATCCAGTATCAAGTAACTGTTTATATCATGCTATGGGTAACATTTAACTGTCTTTGTGTGTTCTTAAACAAAACATAGTTTGCATGTGCTGCCATTTATGTTCTCAGCAGGGACAACATACATGAAATATACGTACATGTCCATTTTTTATTTTGACATTTGTATTACCAATGTAACACTTAGAGAAGCATAGCATATTTATTTTACTTTAACTTAAACATGTGTGTTCATTTAAAACAGTTTTTGCATTTGCTTATGGATAAGATAAAGGTCAAGCAACATAAGTATTTACAGTAATTGTTAAACCAGAGTTTAATAGTAAAAGAGTGTTAAATATTTAATGTCATGTATTAATTTATAATCCCAGCTCTTTCTAAACATGTCCCCATGTCTGTGCGGTCACTGTGCTGTTAGAGCTGCCAGGTAACATTGATGTCACTATTGCCCCTTTCACACCAGCGCCTTTTCAGCTCCGGCTCGGAGCTAGAGCCTGAAAAGCGCTGGGTTTTCCTGTTCACACCGGAGCTGCGCCGGCTCTTAGCTCCGGAATCCGCTTCATTTCCAGCTCCAAAAAATTGTCGGTCCAGAGGCAAGAGCTTTGGAGCTAAGAGGCGACGTCGCTTACGTCTCTCTTACGTCGAGGCGTGCAGGAAACTAAACCCACCTCCCATGGGTCGACTGTTATGCCTGCCTACAAGCAGTAGTGCCTATAAACACACTTTATAAAGTCAGGCAACACTAACCAGGCTTCGTGTGATTCTGTTTATCTGTGCCTTACTTTGACCATCCGTTCACTGTTATCGATCATTGTGGAGAGAGGCAGATGTGTTGTTTTGTATTATTGCAGCTATCGGATGCAAGTAGTCAGTTTAGCTTCGGTTGCTATGCTAACATCACCCGTTTTATACCAGAGAAACTTTCATAACAGCGTTGTGATACCAAACAGTGTCAATTCAGACTGACACACATTCACTTAGGCTAAGGGGAACTGGGGATATGCATCAGCTGCTTGTGTGAGTCGGACAGTGAATACTTTAGAGCTGCAGTGTGAGCTAACCGGGAGCTAACGGGAGAATAAACTCCTGTGGAAGAGCAGCACTGCAGCGGTCGGTAAATGCTGCAGAAACACATTAATAAACAATGAACCACGGCACTCTGGAGAAAAGTATAAGGTTGGAGAAGTCGTTATTCAATTTATTCTGGCTTCGTGTGATTAAAAGCAACACGATCATCGACCCGACGCAGTTGTTGTTGTGAGCTGCCGTTGGGGGGCAAATCAGCGATGTAAACGGTGACGTCATGACGCAGCAGGGGCAGCTCTGGGGCGCCAGTGGGCGGTGTGCACAGAGCGGGAGCTGAAAAGGGAAACTGGAGCTGAACCAGAAAAGCTCCCGCTCGGAGCTAGAAACTGAAAAGCGCTGGTGTGAAAGCCGCATATGAGAGCAGGTAAGCCCGTCTGATACAACAACAGGACAGTAAAGACGAGTAGAATCTATAGCTGCTCCAATGTAAGACAATGTAAGAAATATTTGTTCTAGCTTCTGTAATTCCTGACATATTGCCTGCTTGATAACCATTACATTGAGAAAGGGAAGGATGGTCAAAAGTCATTTCTAACCCAGGGATGTTATGTTACCTTGTCAAATAAACCCTAAGGGCAGCTGTAGGTAACAGTTAAACGGTTTTCCTTTATGTTTTAGGGATCATTTTCAGTGATGATCAAGCTGGTCCTACAGAAAATAATGGCTCCATACACTGATATGTTCCTCTGTCAAAGCCTCATTTAAAAGACGGGCTGTAGATGGATATAATATGTTGTATTTAGCCAATGTTTGACTCACGTACAGTAGGGCTCCCATTAATTGTTTTCAAAATCTCAACAATACCCAACACTCATATAAAACCATTACAATTATTTTCTAAGAAATTGTACTTTTTCTCTAATTTTCCACGTGTTTTAAATGACCTGAAAGTTGGTCAATTATTTTCCATTTTTCTAAATGGCCAAATTCACCTGTTGCTTTGCGGCCACTATGAGTCTGGGACTAAATGACAATACATCAGTTATTTAAAAAAAGTAAATACAATCAATTTAAAACATGCAACATACATTACTGGAATACAACATTTTAAAAGACAGAACAATACAACAAAAGAACATGTTAAAACACAGGCAGTGGGTTTTAAGGAGCAGATGATTGTGTCAGTGTTGGCAGAGCTGATTCCTCACAAACCAGGTTTTGAGTTTTGATTGAAATAAACTAAATGTAGTCTGGTCTCTGATTGGATATGGGATTGAGTTCCATTGCTGAGCAGCTTTAACAGAAGATTAATGGAATAATGCAATCTCCTCTCACTGCACCTCTTGTTATTCTAGTTTCAGTTGTGTGTATGTTAATAAAAAAAAAGTCCCATTACACATGCAAATCTTCCTTCAAGCAATCCTCTGCATTTTTGCTAAACCCTTTCAGTCAATGGGCTCTCCCTGGGCCTCATCAACATCACACTGAGTCTTCCTCTTCAGTGTCACTGTTGAGGATGGCTCTGTGTCAGGCTCAGAGAGCCTTAGGTTTGCCCGAATGCAAACCAGTTTTTCCACTCTCACATGTGAGCCTGTTGTGAACCTTTGTGTGGTCTCAATAGCCATGCAGTAAGCAGTGTGGTATGGCATGGATATTCAAGTGTACTAAAATGGCATCTGTTTGTTTTAGTCAAGATTATGCTAAAATATACTTTCCCCAACTATATTTGAGTTCCCTATGAAGAGCCAAACTTCAATTTTGAAAATTCCCAGTTTATTCCCATTAAAAGTTTCCATCTATGAAAATTCCCGGAATTTTGCAACCCTAGTTGCAAACAGCATTGTTCCAACCAAGTTGTTACATGAACCATGGTGTTTGTCAGTTCATTAGTCACTTGTGTCATATTGCTTCCATGTACATATATTACAGTGTCAACTGCATACATTTGGATGTTTGTGTCAGGACATACAGATGGTAAATCATTGATATAGAGCGAAAATAGTAATGGTCCCAGGATTGAACCTTGAGGGACCCTTGTTGAAAGACGAAGGTCAGCAGATTCATAATTTTGAACTCTCACATACTGAGATCGGTTAAACAAATACGTTTCTATCCATTTAAGTGTTTGTGAAGAAAAGTTAAAACTGGAAAGCTTAGATATGAGTATTTTATGATTAACTGTGCCAAATGCCTTTTTTAGGTCAAGAAACACAGCTCCCACAACACCACCTTTATCCATTTTTGATTTGATTTGTTCTGTGAAAAAACAGTTGGCGGTCTCTGTTGAGTATTTTGCCCTAAAGCCAAATTGCATTGGATGCAGAGAGATGCAGAGAGAAAAAAAGTGTATAGGAAGGATGCTAATTGGCCAGTAGTTACAGGAAGACATGGGGTCTCCACTTTTAAATATTGGGATAACTATAGCCGGCTTCCAAACACTTGGAAACATTCCCTGAAGGAGAGGTTAATTATTTTTGGCAATAGGATAAGAAAGTGTTGAGATCTTTTAGCATAACCATGTCCATGCCAAATATATCCTTTGTTCTAATCTAGATGCTTTAAGAGATCCAATCACTTTTGTAGCTTCAGATTCAGTGATGTCTTATGCTGAAAGCCGGCTCAATTGTATTAACATAACAAAAATGTGTGCAGTCAGGTGAGAAACACTGTGCAATGGTTGCAACAGAATCAATGAAGTAGTGGTTTAAAACTTCAGCTACGTCAGCTGGATCGTTTATAAGCTTCCCATTGACTTAAAGTTCAAGCCGTTTCCTTTCCCTATATTTATTTCCAGTGAATAGTTTTAACTGTTGCCAGATCATTTTAGAATTACCCCCTGCCTTGTCTGTTATAGTCAAGAAGAAGTCTGCCTTAGCCTTCCGTAACTTCTTAATGACTTTGTTCCTCAGCATAGCAAAGTGATGCCTGTCATGGCTTAATTTAGTCTTGATTGATTCTTTTAGGACTAGATCACGTTCTTTCATTAGTTTTAAAATATCGTAATTTATCCAAGGGACAGTGTTTTTCTTATTCTTTTGCTTGAATTTGCAATTGAAATCTCTGATAGTGCTCTCTAATGTTTTTGAGAACATTTTACTGTCTTCTTCGTGGTCTATTCCCAGCAAAAGATCATCCAGGGTTTCCCACACAGACTATGCTTGGGCGGGCCGCCCAGGTATATTAACGGCCGCCTAAGTATATTTAGCGACCCATTTAGTTTTTTTTTTTTTTTTTTTTTATTCGTCCGTGACCACGACGCCATCTGCGATCGATTAACTTGTGGACAATGATCCCTCGCTCTACGCCTCCTATACCCAGTCCCAGACTGGCCATTGGGAGGACCGGGGGGTTTCCCGATGGCCTGGCCTGTTAAGTGGCCTGCTTCACACAGGGTGACTGGGTGTCTACAGGATGTGGCCTGCCGACATGGCCACTGTCATACAGATCATAAATCAAAGCCCTTGATTGGTCTCTGTGTGTCATTCAAGCTCGGGATAAGCTCAGCTCAGGTGAGGTAAAGGACTCTGAGTGTTTAGATAGTTAACTTAGTCTAAGGTCTCAGTGGGTCTCAAACGGTTTGGTCACCATTTATGTAAACACATATTTCCATTTGAGGGGGTAGTGATTAGTAAAATATGTATGAATAAAAAATAAAAAAGTTAACTAGGTGAAAAAAGGTAAGATACACTTTTAAAACTTGTTGAGAGCTAAACCTAGTCTTTGCTGCTGCCTCAAAGAGGAGCAGGGGGAGAGGGGGGAGATGGGTGAACCAAATAAATGAACCAAAAATAAATAAATAAACAAATGTCAGTGTTTTTTCATATTGGATATGGGATGTTATTGGTTATCGCCATGATTTTATGATTATTGAAATGTATACAGTTCTGTTTCATATAGGTGTTCCCATAGATCTAGTCTCTTTATTTTCCCCTCAAAATGCACCAGATTGATGCATTTAACTCCAACATTTAAACAAATTTTTTTTACAATTTTTTAAATAGTAACCCATGTCCATATGTTTATTTGTGGGTAGTAGATTTAAACTATAGGGCTATCACTATGGGCCCTGCCTGTACCTGTTCGCTCTGCGAATGTTGTTGCACGTCAACCCCCCGCTACCACCACCCCCCCCCCAAGTATATTTCAGATCTGTGGGAAACACTGCAACAGCATTTATAAAAGGTCTCATATTTGTTTTGGGGAATTCCATAAGAATAATTTGTCCTGAAAGAAGGACTAAAGTGATATGAAAAAGGTTTCTGAAAAAGGTTTCTGTTCCTTTTTAAAGTATTATTCATTACAGAATCAACTACAATCTTTTTCTCATTATTGACCATGGAAAATCAATTGAAAAATGGTTGTAAATGACTACATAGGTTTTCTGTGACAGCTCAATTGCATTCAATAGATCCTAACTTGACTAATTAATAATGATAATGGGATATTTTTATTGTAAGCCTTTATTAAACCACCAGTTCTCACAGATGTTCATATCTACACTTTGTATGGTAATAACTGGAGCTGGCTGTTATCTGGCCTCCTCTCTGGCCATTTAGATGTCAGATACATCCTCCTGCTCCGTGTACTTAATACACATTAGGGTCACATTGGACTCTGTGAGAGTGTGGTGTTTTATGGCTGCCATCTCCTGTGGTTAAGCCCTAATGTCTTTATGGCTGCTTGCAATGGTCATCAACAGCAGAAGAAGAAAGGGTGATGGACGGGCGAAGAGGGGAACACGCAAAGAGAAAGGAGAGTGCTGTGTGTGTGTCTGTTGTCTGCTGTGTGTCTTCAAATCAAATCAAATCAAATTTATATAGCACATTTATAAACGATTTTTGGTCGAGCTAAAGTGCTGTACATATAATAAAAATAGCCTACAGTAGAGACACTTTACAGCAAATACAACAGCACAGATTGTTTAGAATATCAGTATGAGAAAAACGACACCCTCTGTATGTGAATTAATTTACTGACATTTTGAGTAAAACCCTACCCTACTCTAGCTGGTGTTTGACAACGTTTTTTTTTTATATAAATTCGAAATTATGCAGTTTTATTGAAATTAAGATCTCTTTCCCCAAGAGAGACCTGACAGCAAGAAAACAATCGGCCAAAAAGAAACAAAGAAAAATCACAAATACAGAATAAACAGTAAACTGCTGCAAAGTAATACAAAAACATTATATTAAAACGCTTTAAATCATTCAAGAGCATGAAGACTAAGGCTTTTGAGGGCAATTTGCAATTCATTCCATTTAAAATGTACGTGGTGCTTAAAACCACCTCTGAAAACATTAGTGGGTACATTAGGGCTATCTGAGGTGAGGCTATGTAAAGTGTATTCATAAACAGAATTGATTCATTTAAATGTCTGGATAAGTATCGTTGTCCAAGGGTCAATATAGATGGTATTTTGATGAAACTTGTGAATCATACCCATACTGAGTAGTTACTGGAATTGTTTTAAGTTACTAGATTTGAACAAGAGAAGAGATTTAGATTTGACAAGTAGAGCTTCATAAATGAATAACATGAGATGGCTATATCTTCTTGAGTGTGAAGATGTGTGATACAGAGCACAATGATGGATGAGAAATGTGTCATTTGTCAGTATTTAAAAAGTTTGAAGCATAAAGACATCAAAGTTTTAAGGCATGGAAGTTGTCACTGGTGGCGGAGGAGAAGATGATCGTCTTTTTTGCATTGAAAATTGTTTTGTGCTTAAAAAGTTATTATTAGAAAAGCATGAAAGCAGAGTGAAGATGAGGGACCTAGGTTGGATAGGAGCCTGAGGCCAATACAATTCTATCATCAGCAAAACAATTGGAAACGGAAGTTTGATCAGAAAGTAAACGGCAATGGGCCAAGAATAGACACCTGCAGAAACTCAATTCTGATCAAATGGCTTAACTAAGTTCCATCAAAATCAAGCAGTATTGACACTTTATTTGAACATTACATTACATTACATTACATGTTACTTGTTAGACGCTTTTATCCAAAGCGACTTACATACTCAATACTGTGGGCAATCCCCACAGGAGCAATTTGGGGTGAAGTGTCTTGCCCAGGGACACAACGGCATAACGACATGCTGACTGCAGTGGGGTTTGAACCTCTGATCCGAACACCAACGCACTAGTCCACTGCGCCACACACCTCCGCACAATTGATCTTCTATTAATTGAACAGTTCCTGTATGAATGACAACACTTTTTACCTTTCTGACCTTTTCTCATCATTTACAAATAGCCTTTTCCCCTTTGGTCATTATTGCTGCAAATTATCCTGTGACATGGCTTCTTACTATGAATCAATAACTTGACATAACATAGTAATTTAATAATGATTTGATTGATTCCTCAAAATAAAAAAGTTTTCTGTCAGATTCCACTGCGTACCAAGGGTTGAAACTAGGGAGAGAAGCAACAAAACCCTTCAGCCTTCTTTGTCAAAGATTTCATAATAATAGACATATCCCAGCAAGTAGGCAACATTAATCCCAATTTAGGGATTTTGAACAGATGAATAAAATGTTGCGTTGATTAAGGTTTTCTGCCCCGTAACAGTCAGTCTTTATCTTCACAATAGCCAATACCTATTTTCTTTAGTATTTACATCCTGTATGTCTTCTTCTGTTGATTTCTCCGTCGTCTCGGTCTCACTATCTTCTTCTGCTTCACCAACCCTACAGAAACAACACACTGTAGAATGTTGTAATTGACCAATCATGATTCATGTTTTTAACTCGGCAAGGTAAA
>NC_047518.2:11525287-11526774 GCF_902827115.2 Pseudochaenichthys georgianus
CCCTTTGGAGAAAAATAGTATTTTAAATTATAATGCTTTGCCACTTTGCGCACATACACAGTGTACCCGCGGCTGCAGTGTTAATTTTGGCAGCTGTTTTTGATTTAGTCTTAGTCTTTCGACGAAAATGGTTATTAGTTTTAGTCACATTTTAGTCATTTCTATCCTTCATAGTGTTAGTCGACGAAAACTCAAAACGTTTTAGTCAACTTTTAGACGATGAAAAATTACATTTGAGTCAACTTTTAGTCAAAATGTTTTCTCTCTTCAAACCAATTCAGTTAGGCAAATACAGGTTTCTGACATTGGAATCAAGGTGACAGCATCAAGTGTTGAAATTCGTAAAGCAACATATCACTCTCTTAACACTTTACTTGTGTAATATCTAGGGTATCGTTAAGGTTTTCTACGGTACTACTAGTCTTATCGATACTGCTTATCGATCCGGGTTACTTAACGGTATTCTTGTATTTACTTTTTGTTATTTTTTAAGGGGAAAAACTAACAAATTGTTAACCAAATTAATTGCTTTATTTAAATGTGAAATAAATGAAATACATATAATTATGTTAAAATATTGTACTGTACTTGAGTAAAATGTTGAGGTACTTCTACTCACTACATGTATTTAATACCTTTAGTTACTTTACAGATGTGGATGAATGATGTGAAATATAATCAAGTCTTAAATCAGACTTTAATTCCACCTGGAGTAAATCCACAAGCTACTCTGCAGTCTACAAAGTCATTCAAAACTAGCTGCACCTTTACCAGCTTTGAGAACACTTTAATGATCAATCATTATAAATAGAGCCGGGACTCGATTAAAAAAAAGTAATCTAATTAATTAGAGGCTTTGTAATTAATTAATCGAAATTAATCGCATTTTTAATCAAATATACATATTTTGACCTGAGAAACAGTGAGAAGCAATTTTCACATGGATTTTACTCCAAGTGGTCTACAGTCGAGTGCAATCCAGTGAGCCAGGGAGTTGGTTATTTTCTCAGACGTGGACTTACTATCCTGGCCCTGAAACCAGTCATTGGTTGAGTGTGGGTTGGGTCAGGGGTGTGTGGTTCCTTGCACTCGGAGTCGGGCTAACGTCCACGCTAGATGCTACATGTTTCATTTAGGTGATCTTTAGCTTGATGTGCGCGGTGATATGCAAATTCTTTTTTGCATAACTTGCACACAACCGTGCTCTTGTCGACGCATCCATCCGTCCGTTTTTTTAAAACAAAATTTCCCATCCACGGGGCCGACCAAAGCGGTCTCATCAGCTTGTTCGTTCATGTTTGACTATTGTTCACCGTGGTTTGTTGTTGTTTGAAGTCCCATGCTGAAGTCATGAACGTTAGTTGGTGCTCCAGTATAATCGGTACCCTGCAACTCATCCAGTGAGAAACGTTCCGCTGTGCAAAAAGGAAGTGCGATTAAATGCGTTAATTTTTTTTAAACGCGTCTGAGTACTTCTCCCACCTCTG